>NC_056746.1:1191702464-1191954964 GCF_019279795.1 Protopterus annectens | reverse complement strand
AAACGTGGTACCCTGAAATGGAATCTGGTGGTACAAGAATGTGAGTAGATCTTGGCAAACCTAATACAGAAATTTCCATTGAGAAGTACCCGCCTCCACATGCATCGAACGTTTGAGTGGTGGTGCAGTCATCCCCATTGACCCTGCAACTGCTTAATATCAAGTTCTATCACATCAGGAACAATAAGTGATTAACTGTGTTTGTAATCCAAAATGACCTATTCAGATAAAACAAAGTATTTTAGAGAATAACATTTATAGCATCAGACTTTCAGAAAGTGATTGCAAGTATTTGTATAGTTGTTCTGCTTATCCAGTGTTATTTGGGTGATGTCATAGTATATGGGCACTCTGCTACTGAATGCAAAACTCATCTAAAGTCAGTATGGGGTAAACATTGGAACGGAAGTTTGCATTTGAACCAAAACAATTTTATGTTTCACCGGTTGAAATTTAATTTTTAGGATCACATAATTGACAGAGGTGGTTTCCTATGTGATGATACGTAAACTGAAGACATTTGTGGTACTTCTGCTCCCTCAGATGCCATGACTCTGGTATCATTTTTGGGCCTGAACACTCAGCATGAAAAAACTTCTTACTTGTTATGCAGCGGCTGTGGGCATAACAAAAAAATGTGTGAATAATATCCCACTTTCAAATGGACCTGTTTGGCAAGCAGGAAGTCAAAGCATTCCTTTACTTACTCAGCTCTCATGATCTTTGATCCTACAAGTGCCTACTTGCTAACAAATGTGCCACTGTGGGTATTCTGACCAAGTTCTAAACAGATAATAAATGAACATTCAGTACTGTTTGATTTGTGCACATTGATGGCTACCAAACAAAAGTACTCAGATGTTAAGACAAAGGTCTTTGTATACATTTGGACCCAAAAAAGATGGAAGACAGATCTCAGAGTACAACATTTGCACTGACAGCTGATCGCTAAGCATGAGCTATGCTCCTAGTAGCCAGAGGTATAGGGTCTGCTGTTGTTAGGTTAGCTGAGTCCTCTGTCAGACCACTCTGTAGTAATTGTATTGTTTACAGGCATTCCTTTCAACTGTCCAGATTTTCACAGAATGTCCAGATGTTTGCCTCATATTTTTGGTATGTTCCTCATAAAATTTGTGGTTTTCTGGCAAAACACCAAGACTGAAATAATTAAATAATGATAGACGTTTGAGTTTCAGATTTCATACCCTTCATAAAAATGCATGCTAACACAAAACCTGTTGTTCTAGCAACTTTTGAAGTTTATAAGAGCAATATCTGAAATTTGTCCTTATTTCTGGGCCTTTGCCCCACCATTATTTTTGGCTTGTCCATGCTTTTACACTAATAGGTTAAGAGGTATAGGTGTGGTGTGTATAATCATACAGTTGATTACTTTTATCAACTTTCCTGGTCTAATAAGGACACCAGTAATCTGAATACAGGACAGGCACATGGTGGCAGCCATCTCTGTATTGCTCACTACTGTACCTGTGACTAAGTGCTTGTTCTTCTTGTCCCAAATTAAGAAACAAATTGTATCTGTCTTATAAATCTCTGATCACATGCATAATCCATTGTCTTTATAGTATTAATCAATACACCATCCAATAAACTCCTGTACTTTGTAACAACCAATTTGTGTTTAATTTTTAAATTAATACTTTACCTCGTTACCAAAAAGATCCTCAGTGAAGTATTATTTTAGCAAAATATTATGTTTTAATTCCTTTAAGCAGACACAAAACACTCTACTACTCTTGTCCTTTTAACAAAAATGATACACATTATTTATGTGTTATAATACTTGAGTCATCTGACCCCCCAGCTGTGAAATCTCAAAACTGGGAGTGTTGCTGGATAATCAGTCCATGAGTATGTGATCCAAAATGTAGAAAAACTCCTTTGTTTTCTCTGATATGTGGTATGGCATATGAAATGCCAGTCTTCTGTTTTCAGTTATTGAAAATAAGGACATTGCAACATACCTAATTAACAATACTCAAAGTTAAATAAAGCAAACACGCTTCTAGTTTTGTGTAATTTAATAAATTGAACAGCAAAAACAGTCATTTTTTTCTCTACAGCAACTAACACTCTCAGTTTGGGCTCAACTAATAATGCAAAATTGCAATTCTTCCTTCTTCTCCAACAAGGAGATTTTCTGACATCTAACCAAAGAATGATGTATTTTGATGCTTTCAGTTGAATATTCCGACTCCAAGCATAATCTGTAAGTTTTAGCTAGTAGACATAACCCATTTTTTTCACATTTTCTTACCAGATTTACACATTATTTTATGGGTGGTAACTGTATGAACTCTGCAACCACATCCTGAGTGTGATTTTGCACAATAAATAATAAATCTCTCAGTGGGACAGAACTATCTAATAATATTATGATACCTTATGAGGTATGCCTGGGTGTCTTGAGAGGGATAGTGTTGCATTTCATAACTGTATATATTTATTTATATTTACTAATATATTTAAGTTACATCGAAATCTCAGAACACAGATAATAAGTGTTTGTTAGTAGTCAAACTTACTTGTAAATAATATTAGAAACAGATAAATATTTCAATGGTTTGTTTGTGATAAAATCAAATATTGTTCTACATTCATTCTTACAAATCTTAGATGATATATCTTTTTACATTTTGCCTTATATTTCTGAAATTTTTAATAAACAAAAAAAGATTGTAATAAACCTTTGACCCAAAATAGCAAAACATCTACCTGTCCATTTCAAGCATGAAGTGTTCTGTTACAGTCCATGAATACAGTTTTACATTCTTGTTGAACATTCGCTTCTGTGGCAAGAAATATGCAGCCTCGCAATCTCAGCTTATATTGCTAAGAGTATAAGCTAACTAATCAAACTCAAAATAAATATTCCACATTTAATATTTTTCTATTTCACGTATCAAAAAATGATTTTAAAATGATCACATGAATCAGATGTTTAACCTGTGAAGATTTACAACACTATAATCATAGCAAGGTATTTTATTCCAGAAATATGTTCCGTGATCAAGTACACTGAATAACTTCATTGCTTCAGATGTAGTTAATTATGCAATTTGTAGTTTACAGTGTTAGGTAATTCTGACATCTGTTTAGCTATTAACTACTTCCAGACATTGTAAAATGTATTACCTGCCTCAAAAACTGCCCAATAGCACAACAGAAGAAGAAGAATTCATTGATTCACTCTTACCTTCTCCAGAGACATTAAAACTGCTCCTGCTACAAAACAGGAAAGGAACTATCTGACTGTAGAGAAAAAAAAAAGAAAAAGGAAAACTGTCTAGCAAAGAAAAACGAGATACTTCTTATCCTGAATTATCTATATATTGCCATGATATTCGCAATGTAACAATAATCTATGATATTTAAAATTTAAAGTCCCACCTAAACATGCAAATGTTATGGACATATAATCTCTGCTTGCTTACATCACAAAGATTACTAACTACCAAACATTTTAATATAGAACCATTTACCACCAGTGACAAAGTAGCTGCAATAAATCATTTCAAAATTAAAAATGACATAATAGTATTAATATCAGTTTTATTTATAGCATTCTGTGTTTCACTTATTCCAGCATGAATTACTTACTCTGACCTCACCATAAGTGCAATTCATTTCAGCATAAATAGATTAAATCATGACAGAAACATCCAGTGACATCTGTTCCTCAATACCACATTCTGTGACTCAAGTTAATGATAAAAACAATAAAAAACAGACAAATTTCATTTATATTACCCATGTTACATAAACATCAGTAGGAACCCAGTAACACTGAAAAAGGTATATTATAACAAAATTGCATTATCATATTCTTTATTCCTGTCAGTCATCAGTTCACTGCTTTTAAAACACATACAAGAGAAACAATTAACCTTTGTGTATGAAAAATGTAAATGTGCATAATTCAATTAGTCACTGGTATTTCTCTCTTGCAATTCTATACAGTCAGAGGAGAGCTTTATGAGCAGCGTCCATCATAAAGCAACATTTACATATTTTGCAATGTATATGCCATTTTCTGTTAAGTATTCCCAGTGCCTGCCTTTCCTGTAATCACAGTTAAGTTACAGAGCTATACTTATATGATTATTTAATCAGTTTTAAGAGGTCATATTGAAAACTGCCTGAAAAGATGAAGCTCATAATTTGCCATTTCAAAGTGTTTTCCATGTCATACAGCTCAGTTGTATAAATTACCTGATGTATCAGTGCTGCTCAGCTATTCTAGTCTCACTAGTCTAACAAACGATTCCCCAATTTATCTCAGCTGCTTCCTACAAAGGAACAATGCAGTTATCCAGATTATTAAACTGAGCACATATGAAAAAGAGAACAAACAATTCAAACGTATGTCAGTCAGGTTCATGCTTAACTCTAAGTATAATGTTTGGAAGCATCCCAGGTAGTTTTTAAGGAAACAGTCATATTCCTGCTGGTGAAATCAAAGCATATACATTGTGTAGTCCACATTGGATAAATACACACATTGCTAATACCTGCTTAAGAAATAAGATAGCAATGGTAAGGTTCATATAGTGAGGATACAGTTAACTCCTACACATGATGACACCCAATATTGATAACCACATCATACTACAGACTAACCTAATAAAATCCATTGGACAAGTTTCTCCTTGATCACTACTATGAATATGGGAAATAATTCATTTTTCTGAAAAGTTTTTCACAATTGATGTTTCATTCTATTGGGTGGCCACGGTGGTGCAGCGGTTAGCGTTGTCGCCTCACAGCAAGAGGTTCCCTGGTTCAATCCTTGGCTGGGGTGCCTTCTGTGCGGAGTATGCATGTCCTCCTTGTGGTCACGTGGGTTTCCTCCGGGTGCTGCGGTTTCCTCCCACATCCCAAAGACATGCTGTAGGTGGATTGGACACTCTAAATTGGCCCTAGGTGTTAGTGTGTGCGCCTTCTGTGGAAGGTTGGGTGCCGGGCTGGCAACTCGACACTGTAAAAAAAACTCCACTGCCAATCATGAGCGGACAGGTGATCTGCTGTGGCGACCCCTAACTGGGAAAAAGCCAGAAGAAGATGTTTCATTCTTTTATCTTTTTCATACATGAGTGCCATCATGAGAAATACAGTGATACAGCCTGGTCATAGATGGCATATGACAAGACAATACATTTACCATGTACATTAGGCTATCCAGACAGCATCTTCATAGATACATTTTTTTCCACTTATTGCTAGAAGGTCAATATTTCATAGCTCTACTGACCCCTTTAGGAACTGGTGATTGGAAGCAGCCTGAAATTAAATCCGTGTAATCTATCAGGGGATAGTGTTCATCTGTAATCAGCTAAAACGAAAGAAACCTTAGGCTGAGTTTATTATAAGACACCATAATTTGTAAACAGCAACTGCTTTTTAAAATCACAACAGCTGATCAGGTTACATAGTTATCAAATGCTCAGTGTTTGGTGTTTCATTTTCAATTTCAGAATCATGGTCTTCAATGGGTCATCAAGAGACAGTGACCATTTTAACAATGAAGTAGAGCTTACGAAATCGCAAATAGTTATTTAGTCTCGTTTTAAATATTGATGACAATTATTGTACTGTAATTGCTGTAGGCAATTGGGTCCTTAATTTCACTCTTTTAGCATGAAATACCCTGTTCTTTAGCTTGTTCTTAGTATTATGTATATTAAATAAGAATTAGTGTTGCACATTTTTTATGACTGACCATAGAACTCCAATGCCAGATTTTCCTTTATATATTTACTGTAAATAGCTTTAAATGCACTAATTAAGTTTTCATGCACAAATTTGCAATAAGCAAAATGTAAGTTTAATGACTGTAGTACTTTGCAGGAGCCTAAGTCATTGGCATTAACTCATTTTATTGTAAATGTATACTAGTTGCATTCCAATATCTTGATATCCTGGCAAGAATACATAAGATCATATGACGTTACTAGGCTAATGGCCCTAGGGCCCTTACAAGCCTAGGCAAGGTCTACCCTTATTTCCATGATCAGCACCTATTATCCCTGTCCAAGAGGGACACAGGTAGAACCCCTGGGGTGAATTTATGGTTACCCATCCAGTCGTCCAGATTGCATTTGAAAAGGGCCAATGAGGTGCTATGTTTGATATGAAGTGGGAGTCTATTCCAAAGGTGTGGTAACCTCTGGGAGAAAAATCTGTCCCTCCACCAGGTTCTATTAATGTTACATATCAGGTTAAAGTCTTTAGAGTGAGTAACCCATGTACCATTTGACTTACAGAGATGCAGCATTTCCAATAAAACAGGAGCAGAGATTGCCTTGTATGCTAGGCAGAGATCGCCTCTGAGTCATCAGTATGCAATAGAATAAAGTGACAGTGATCTCAGATCATCCACCTATGACAGATGCTGAAGAACTGCAATTATCCTTGTAAGGAAACTTTGTGATTTCTCCTACTGCTGCAGGTGCTTGGAAAGGTACATACCAAAATGGGCATTGTACTTAATTATTGGCCTGATGAGGGAAGAGTAAAGGGAGGTTATAACTTATTTTTTTCTCTAGACAATGCCCTTACTTATGTGTAGATGTGGTGGTCAAAGGTAAGGCTGCTGTCAACCTGTGTGCACATAACATTATGCTCCATACTGTATGTTAGACCCTAATATAAATAAATAACAGACCATAGTCATATGTGGTGGTACCTGCCAGATCAGATTCACTACAGAGAAGACTTTTTACAGATATACACTACATGGGTATCAAATATGAAATAATTTGAAATAAAAATGAAGAGGTCTTTTTTGTAGTTAACAGCATTTTTACCATTTACAGTCTGTGGAAGTTGTAGATTATTTTTACTAAACTGAATTTCAGAGCAGTTATTACTACTGAATTCAGTATCATTTCTATCTGTCCACATTGGCAAGTTATACAGTTAAGACAATTCCACTGATCACTTATACTTACTAGTTAAGCACATTTGGTTTTGTTTACAAACTTTAAACATAACATATGGGATCATCAATAGAACCAAAATCAGAAAAAGGATGAACATGTAAGGTCCCAATACAGATCCCTATGCCTCTCCCTGGCAAACCAGTCTGAATGATAACATTCTACCTTCCAGATTATCCATTAAAATGTGAAATGTGAAAGCTAATTGTTAATCCAGTTTATAATGTATGGATTAACATTATATTTAGTAAGTACATTGATTAGTTGATGGTGTGAAATCCTATTTTAAGCTTTATCTGATGTGTTTTTCCTGTTATAAGCTCATGTTGACTGATAGCTGCCAGTCACTAATAATTTCAATGAAATCTTTTCAAAACTCTTACCCCTGATACTTGATAAACTCATAATGGGTGAATAATGTCCCTACTTTTTACATTGGAAACACAATTCTTGACTTTCAACTACTAGGGCAAAGCCAGCTTGAAGTACTTGCCTGAAAGGATTAGCAAGAATGAGCATCAATGTATTCTTCATTTTATGAATTAAGATAATTGGTAAGGCTTCTGGCCCTGAGAATATATGTTTTTAATTCGCTCAGGGTTATAGTTACCATTTCCTGTATAATAATTATGCAAGCAATTCTTTTCAATTTCAGTAGTGTTGGTTTTACATAATAATTAGTAATAATTTGTATCTTAATTGTTTTAACATTTGGTTGCAATGTTATTTTTGGTATGTGTGTTTTCATATCTGGTCATGTTGTGCTTTTACCTCTAGATAGCAGAATAAGGGTTTACTATATAAACAGATTTGGAAGGGGAGTGTTCTTTTTATGCCAGAAGAAGTCCATAGCTAAACATAAGTGCTGAAAGTGTTTATATTAAAGATTGTGCTGCTATTTTCAGCCTCTGCAGTGTTTTTTGGTTCTTTTTTGTGGATTTTTCTACAAGCAGATACTGTGTTGTTGATAATAATTAGTAATGTGATAAGAAATAAAAGTTTCAGGAAATATATTAATCATTCTAGCTTATCATTTACCATCTTTTCCTTATGAACTAACAAGTAAATAGATCCATTTCTGACTTCCAATCTACTTTGTACAGGAGATGTTTTTATTGTCTTTAGTAACGGCTGCTTCCTTTCATACAATGCCTTACTTTTCTTGATGACTGCTAAAGGTAGAAATTTATTTTAAATTTCCTTATGATTATGCTTCTCACTATATAAACTGCTAATTGCCCTTTCCATCAAGGAGGTTTATTACAGCAGTTCTTGTTGACAGTGACAATAGGAACATTATTTGCAATAATTTCCTCTGTAAATTTATAAAACAAATGACCAATAACGTGCATGGTTGTATGACCAAAAAGTCAGGTCCCATTTCTGAACCAATCTAATCATGTTGTAGTAGTTACCATTGTAGAAATGTATAGAAGTCCTAATATATTGATTGGGCTTCCTAGAAAGCACTAAAGATACTTTAAAGTAGCTGATTTGAAATTTTGTAGGAAGGTAGATATTTGATATCACTGTGAAAAACATCATAGTGGGTGAAAATTGCAACCAGGACATTTTCACTTGCATTAAGAAAGTCTACAAACTGTACAATTGAAAGACTGGCAATAGTTTCCTATATCCTATAATCCCAGCACAAGAAGAAATATTCACAAACTAATTATTCAATCAGTTGTTTAAATTTCCAGCAGGAAAAATTACAAAATTTATTATGAAAATCTATCATTCTATGAGAAAACCAGTATGGTAATTGTCCTGAGCTGCAAACACAATCAGACCTTAATAATTCTACAATATTCAGCTTGCATTTTAGTAAATTAGTAATGACTCCCATTACTTCACTTGAAGTTCTGGTGATGCCAAGTTTGCAGTCACAAATGAGTTCCTTTATATGGTAAAATACATAAGAGTTTTACTTCTGATGTAGTGGCAACTCAGCAAACATATGCTCTGGATACATATTCCAGTATGACCAGCTATATTATACCAGTCATTCAGGAAAACCAGAATAATGCAGCATGCTCTGTTATATTAGTGAAAAAGCACTTTTCTAATGTCTGAGACTTGAAATTCAGAGTCTCATAGCAGTGAAACAGAACGTAAAAGAAATGGCGAAATTATGTATACTGGGGCTAAAATGGCTGCATCTCAGAGTTTTTCTCTTTTATCAAGGAGCAGTGATCCTGGAGTTTATATATATAACTAATGGTAGTGTGGCTAGTGCACCTGCACCCCCCCCCAAAAAAAAATCATGATGCGCAGAACAGCTTTCCCTCACAAAAATTATTTAAAAGTATGACAGGTAGTTTTATTATATTGTGCTTTCTTTTTGAATGTCTTTGTTTTCCATAATTGTAAGACTCTCAGTTACAGGTCTTGAAATTTAAAAGAACAGCCTGGCTCCTCAAATTCGTAGCTAAAACACACCACTCAAGAACATGAAAAGTCCATAAAAAACAATTTATTGATAAGCACTTTCATTTCATAGACTTACATAACTTCCTCAGATAAAGATTAAATAAAGCAGTCTCTTCTTATATAGACGTAATAAAAAGTCATATGACCAAACTCATATATGTCATGTGATCCCATTCATATATTTCAACATACACAAATTTATCTTAACATCACACTCCTATCCCAGTATACCATCTTCTTCTTCTGGCTTTTCCCGGTTAGGGGTCGCCACAGCGGATCACCTTGTCTGCTCATGATTGGCAGTGGAGTTTTACGGTGTCATGTTGCCAGCCCGGCGCCCAACCTTCCACAGAAGGCACACACATGCACACCCTCACACCTAGGGCCAATTTAGAGTGTCCAACCCACCTTCAGCATGTCTTTGGGATGTGGGAGGAAGCCGGAGCACCCGGAGGAAACCCACGCGACCACAGGGAGGACATGCAGACTCCGCACAGAAGGCATCCAGTCGAGGATTGAACCGGAGAACCTCTTGCTGTGAGGCGGCAATGCTAACCACTGCACCACAAGGGCCGCCCTATCCCAGTATACCATCTACTAAGGATTATTAATAAATAAATATCCAATTATGACAATCTCATCAAACAAAAATTATTCAAAAACTATAAATAAATGTATGTGAAAATGTTTTTTTAAAATCTATCTAGTTAAAGACCTTAGCTTTAAAATAGGGGCAATGGATATATTATCATTTAGACTGGGCCTTTTATTTGAGTTAAGTCTCATTTGCCAGACTACCTCCCATTTTTCCAATATTATAGACCATGGACCACTTCATGGGTTTAATTCTACCTTGTCCAACACAACAAATTTAAACCAATAATCTTTATTCTCTCCTACATGCCTATATAGAGCATTAGTTGTTTTTTTTTCTTTTTTTATATCATATATATATATATATATGCCCATATATTTTATTACAAAGCTTGTTCTGCATGTTCCCAACATAGAAACTTTCACACAACTGCCAAAGGGCTCCATAAACCACCCCGATTGTGTCACAGCTATATCTACCTTGTATTACCACTTCCACCTCATTAATATGAACGCAGTGACAATCGAGTATAAACTTACACATATTACATCTACCACATTTGTACATTTTAAGGTCATTTATTGTTGGTTTATTTCCCCTCTCCAATAGTGTCTTCAAATTACTACCCTTTCTATATATAATTATAGGTTTTTCACCCACCTTTTTACAGAACTCATTGTCATCACATAAAACTTTCCAGTTCTTATTCAGTATCCATTGTATTTCTTCGCTTTCCAAATTATATGCTGTGATAAATGCCATGGAATAGTTTCTATTACCTTCCTGCCTTATCACTATATTAGTTACATTGTTACACCCCCCATAAAATGGATCTAAAATGTCCCATTTGTCTTTTCATGGATACCTCCTCAATAAGTTCTCCCACCATCTGCATAGGATACCCTCTCTTTTTGAACATATTTAAAAAACTATTACATTCCTCTTCAAAGTCCCCCACCATGGTGGTCATATGGGCCACTCTAACCAATTGGCCTTTAACCACCACTCTCTTCTGCCTATACAGATGCGAGTTAGTAAAATGTAATAGCATGCTAGAATATGTGGGTTTTCTAAAAACCTGTAATGTATATCTTCCCAAGGTGTAATTCTTCTCAATCAATACATCCAAATATGCCATTTTATCTTTATGGTAGGAATGTGTAAAAGCCAAAAAGTCAGTGCTCATATTAATATATTCCACATTTTGCAATGGGGTAGTCTCATCCCCCACCCATGCCATAAAGATGTCATCCAAATAGCATAGGTATAATTTCATAAATGGTTTATAAATATAGTTCAGGGCAAACAGAAATTCCCATTTTACCATGACTATGTTCGCTAGGAGGTAGCCCACCGGCGAACCCATGGCACCCCTCCTTCTGTTTATATATTTTATTTTCAAAAATGATAAAATTATTCTTCAATACAATTTATAACAATTCCGTATATGTATTTACATTATCCTGGTCTATACCTCATCTCTCCAAATACGCCCCAAACCATTCCAGACCTATAACATGCAGAATTACAGTGTATAGATCGCGTACATCTAGAGTAACCAATAAATCCTTTGCATCAAAATCCAATTCATTCAATTATTAAGGAAGTACCAAGAATCCTTACATAGATAGTGTTCATCCTCCAATGGATGTTTTAATTTATGATCCAGGAACTGAACACATGCCACTATAATGGACCCTCTCCTATCGACTACTGGCATAAAGAAGTTCTAACATCCATTTCACATATTTTTTTCAAACAATGACAAGGCAGGATGCAGGGGGGGGTTTATATGTGCTACTAATTCTAAGCATGTCATCATTCATTGTATATCTTTAAATATAAATGGAAAATTCAACTTATGTACAAATAATTTTAAATCCATTAATACTTCGACAACATTTGCAGGCCGAGCTGGGACAAAATTAATCCCTTTAGCAAACAAATCTGTGAAGGAACATCCAAGTCAATGTCTGTGTAATTATATAAGTTGAAATCACCATCAGAGTTATGTATGATATTTACCCCTTTGTTATTCGATTCAGTTTCACTACTTCCGGTTGTTATTCTTTCTAATCCCAAGTTCTCCCCCAAACTCAAGTTTCCTCATCACCTGGTTGTACCATGGTGGTGTATTGACTCTGTAAATCATCCATTGATTCTTCCTGTTGAATTTTGAGTAATTGGTTGAGGGGTGGTTTGAGTTCGATTGACCCTTGCATTGGTGATTCCGAATCTGCTCCGAACGTCTGAGCTGGGGAAAATCCTGCCTATCATCCATCTTCTCTTCCTGATAGGCTGATGTCCAATTAGCCCCTCCCTCTCCATCTTCACAATGATTATAGTCAGTGTGATTATTATTAGATTGTATACTGAATTGATTTGTTTGGTTAAAAACACAATTCCCCCATACCTGTGATTCAGGGGGTACAGTATAAGCAAGACCATCCATTTATTCCCTCGTATCATGTTCCATTTTTTTAATTTTATATCCTTTCAAGTGACTCATGGTCTGTTCAATACTATGAAAAATCTTGCCATGCTTCCCCCTATATTCAGCATATTGAACATCCTTTAGGATCGCTTCATTTAATACATTAACTTCCACAGTTAACTTGTCTATAAATTTTATATTGTGCTTCATTACTAGTTCCATAAACTTACATCCCTGCCTATTGAACAGCTCTAGTAAATCCATATGCACAGGTGAGTTTTTTCAAACCCTGTTGGAAACCGCCACTGCCCGAGTCCTTTAGGGACCCACTTCACTCTTATCAACTCTATAAAGTACATGTTCTCCCACTGGAGTTTTTTTCAGTTTAAACAACTTGTAATCCAACTGACTCAGTCTCCATACCAAGTCATCTCTTATATTAGTTGTTTGCATATGCTCAAACACCATATCAGTCATTAACCACTCACTCCGGTTAGGTATAGCATTTCGCCCCTGTGAGAGATATAGGTATTTCTTCCATTATCCGCTCCAAGTGTAATCTGCAGCAGTTGCTCATTCATAACCGGGCTGTTACTATTCATATTAGATCCCTTCTGATTAAGCCGCATAGCTGGTGATGCCGTTGTAACTCCCTGCTATATAATTTTCTCAACATGCTGGCATAATTGCTGGGCCAGGAGGGTGAGATTACCGACTGTCATTTGCAATACAACCAGTTCCCTGTTACTACCTGTGTCTGGGCTATCAGATAAAAGTGGTTGCACAAAAGCAAGAAAATCAGAGGCCATAGCTGAAACACAAACCACAGACCAATTCTCCAAAGGAGATGACAAACCAGGAAATAAAAAAAAACAGCTTGGCTCCTCGAATTCGTAGCTGAAACACACCACTCTAGGACATGAAAATTCCATAAAAAATTTATTGATAAGTGCTTTCATTTCTTAGACTTACAAAACTTCCTCAAATAAAGATTAAATAAAGCATTCTCTTCTTATATAGACATATGTCATGTGATCCCATTCATATATTTCAACATACACAAATTTATCTTTACGTCACCCTCCCTTCCCAGTATACCATAAAAAGACCAGTCTAAATGATAATGTATCAATTGCCCCTATTTTAAAGCTAAAGTCTTTAACTAGATAGATTTAAAAAAAAAATTCACATACATTTATTTATAGTTTTCTAATAATTTTTGCTTGAGGAGATTGTTGTAATTGGATATTTATTTGTTAATAATCCTTAGCAGATGGTATACTGGGATGGGAGGGTGATGTAAAGATAAATTTGTGTATGTTGAAATATATGAATGGGATCACATGACATATATGGGTTTGGTCATATGACTTTTTATTTCGTCTATATAAGAAGAGACTGCTTTATTTAATCTTTATATGAGGAAGTTCTGTAAGTCTATGAAACAAAAGCGCTTATCAATAAATTGTTTTTTATGGACTTTTCGTGTCATTGAGTAGGGTGTTTCAGCTTCGAATTAGAGGAGCCAAGCTGTTTTTGTGTATTTCCTGGTTTGTTGTGTCCTTTGGAGAATTGGTCACAGGTCTTGAAATTACAATAATGAGCCAATAGTGAAACCCTACATTTGATGCATATTTATAAAAAGATATAATTCAGTCCCCTTTAAGACTTACTAAAAGACGTTAAGGAAATCACAACACAGTAATCAACTAAAAAATGCATCTAGGACTGCCATTCTATCCTTGGAAGTTCAGTGCACCTAAGTGCTGTATTTAATTTCAGCAAATTTTCCCACTCGGCACACTAAGTTTTGCTGATGCTAAAAATGTTTACAATCATAAAAATGTTGCTTTATTATTTCTGATGTAATGAAAACTAAATAAAGATTTGCTATAGCCTGAAGCTGCACACTTCAGCTTAAAGAAACTAATGGAAATCAACAAAGCAACAGACTCCCTATCAGAAGTGTGACATCCTGTAATGTAAGCTTTAGTACTTTTTGTTTGTGATGCAAGCAAAAATAAATTCTGAGACCCACTGTTAATTATTATAAGCATTTTGTAGGGGATTCAATGCATTTACAAATTAATATGAGAGTTGTGTCCCCACATCACTGCAACTATTATATACTAACTCTGAGATCACTGTGCCTCAGAGAAAAGGGAATACTGCAACCTGCCATAAATTCAAACTTACTATGTGACAGCTCATCATTGCACTTCTAGTTTTGCTACTCTTAGGATCACATTTATAGTCTTAAGAATTTTAAAAGGCACTGAAGTGCATCATACCACCCAATGATAATGAACTACTTGTGATGCCTGTGCACTGGCCCAGTAATCAAGGAGCCTCAGTCCTCACCACTAACACCAGTTAGGGATGTGCACATTGTGAAGATGATTGGTACACACACAGTAAAGTACAATTTTCCTTAAGAATACACAGAGATCACAGTCAGTCTGGGGCTGGTTTCTCCCTCTGTCTCTCCAGATCCCCAATAAGACTTCCCACTGGCACAGCTATAGGGTTAAGATATCAGCTGAGTGGTCAAGCCAAAACCTCCAGCACCTTCTCTGTCCAACCACTGCTTCATGCCCCTGCCCAAGTAGCTGAGACACACACATACATACCTTGAGATTTGTTTTATATACAGACACACATACACTCCTAGGGAAGGCTGGCACAGGTTCCCTGGCTATGCCCCCTTCTGCCCAAGCTATAGGGTAGAAATCATTGCCACCAACCACTCTTACTTATCAGCTTCTAAAAAGCCTTTTCCAAAGGATGACCAATTCTACTGCGTAATGTTACTATTATCCAAATGGTAGGTGTGATCAAACTAAGGCTATTCCAGAGTGGCCTGTACAGTGTTACCAAATACATGCAAGTAGTCTAAGAGCTTACATATCTGTAAGCAAAGTAGCCACAATTAAAAGTTTTAAATATATTTAATAATAAATAATAAAAGCACAAGACAATACTCAATTAACTCAACACAGTGACAACAAAGTTCAGAGTCACAGGAAATACTTTAAAACAACATAGTAGGACAGTCTCACAGAAAAACAGAAAACATCTAACTAATCTTGTTATATTCCTAGCTATCTGTAAGAGAAACTAAGTTCTAAATAACTTACTTACTTACAGAGCAAGGCAAAGTGCTGGTGATGTTGTCAGATCCAGAACAAAATACAAAATGCACAGACTTTCTCTCTGAGATAGTTCTTAAGATAATAATACACATTACTGCTGAATCATCTCAGATTACATCATTCTTTGACACCTCTGCCTAAGTTTCCCAGGCTAGCAGGAACTTAAATTTTCACATGTCTCTGTTAAAAATGCTTATCTCTCAGAAGCCGACACTTCTCTCTTAAAAAGCTTGCCTGAAACTGAAAGTCATAAAACAATTACCTTGGAAACCTGTAATTACCTCTGTTCCAAGACAATAGAAAGAAGCCCCTAACCTAGACATCCTGTCTCTTAGCTGAGATAAACTAACTTTATAACACATCATAAAACTCTTTATATTCCAACTTTTATTATGAAACCATACATTTGCATTGGCATATAGTTTATACACATTTCTGCTCTTTTCCATCAGGGTGAACTGTGGTTACAATCTAGAAGTTCAGTACAGAACATATAGTTTTCTTACATTTTTAAGGCAAGCATACAAATCATACTACTATTCACAAATAACATAGGATTATTTACAAAATTCTATCTAGCTGGGCTGGCAGTGTCACATTTCTATATAAATCATATTAATATTTTCAAGTGACATATAATTATATGCAAAATTCCAGCTAGCTGAGCTGGCAGCATGTCCGTTAATCACACTACTTATGAAACCTTTGCATCTCTTATCTGTGGATAAAAGGCCATATGCCATTCCCCATTTAGTCCCCCTTTGAGATATCTTAACAAAACATTTAGGGAATAATTCCAGAACAGTCAGCTAAAATGTACCTAAGACTGCTATTCTGCCCTCATGTGCTCTGATATAGCTCAATGCTGAATATGATGTGGGAAAATTTCCTCCACAGGACATGAAGTTTTGTGATGAAAAGTCTGCAGTTACAAAAATGTCAGTTTGGTGAAATATATAGACTTTTTTCATCTGCTGCAATGATAAATCAGGAAAGCTATATGGTAGACATTTACTAAATACCCCAACCTAAGTCAAGGTCTTATACCTACCACTGTTGGACATTTTGTATAATGCAGCATGCTTAACTATTATACTGAATTGCCTGTGAAATCATTAATTTGGTGCCTATATATAAAAGGCCCTTATTTCAGACTCATTTAAAAACTTCTTAACAGAATGTTTCCTGGAGTAATAACAGCATAATCACTTACAAAATCCTCCTGACAGTGGTATTCGATCCTGAAGAATTATAATGTAGCTCAATGTTGAGTTTGACTCTGGTATATTGTCCCCCTCAACCCATGGACTTTGAATGTACCAAGTTTGCTATCACAAAAATATTACTATGTCTGCTGAAATATATAATATTTTTCTGATGTAATAATAACTCAATAAAGATATATTCTGGATATAATGAATGCTGAATTAGATTGCAGAACATTGCCAGTATCAGGACAAGGAGTTCTAGAAATTTCACTGGGAATGAAATCTCTTGGTAGAGTTGGATTCATTCTAGGTGCTGCATTTATTCTTCCATACATAGGAAAACTTCCACCATTAATCTTTGCAGCTTTATTATCTAACAGTATGCTGAAATTATCCAAAAGTTTACTGCTGTTCAAGAGCAGTTTGAATTGTCACCTCTTCCTCCCAAAACATCTTGACAGTCATAAAGTCGTCGATATCCTTCCATACCATTCTGTCACTCTGACTTTATGTTCCCATGGAAATGATGCATTACTGCTGCAATCTTTTATATCTTTTTCCACAAATTTCACATATTAGTAATTTCCATTTCTTCTATTGTTTTTATTAATCTCTTTCAGAACTCTATTCAGTTCTGCAGCAGATAATTATTTTAAAACTGTGTGAGGGTCTGTATTTCCATGTCTAATTTATTTAACTTTAATGTACCCTGTTCTATTAAAGTATAAAACCACTCAGTATTGTGCAACTAAAAATCCAATATTTTTCAGGGTGTTTTTCATTTTCATCTGCAATATCAAAGGCTGTGCTCTGGGAATAATTTCAAGTTCCAGTTTTTGCTATGCTAATATATTAAATGATCATTTATTTATTATATTATTTTTTTTTCTTAAACGCCAAAAAAGGTAATACAAGCAGCCAAGGTCTGGGGATTCATCAGAGGGTCCAGGAATTCACAGGATTTGAGCTATCAGTTAAATTAAAAAACAAAAGTGGTAATGGATTTATTACACAGTGCTGTAGATTTCTAAACTTTTGGAGTGAGCATGGAGAAGGGTAGCTTTGTAGTATACAGTCTGGAATTTAGTAAATAAATGATAACTATAGGGAGAGACCTCAGGTTTGTTCTGTTTTCCAGAAAGTCTGCTGGATAGAAAGGGAAGTGAGTTAACTCATTCAAGCGAATAATGCCTTTCATGTATACCCTAGTTCACACCCATAGTTCCTTATGGGATCCAGTCTGGCTTCTTTAACTAAGTGACTTAACAGCTAATAATAAGCATTATTAGAAAGTGTGAGGGGTATGTACAAAAGTGACACAAATATTGTTAATCTAGGGTGTCATGCAGCAGAGAAATTAAGCAGTGTTTGTCACTTATTATTCATATTTTCATATTTATGTTTATATCTCAATACCTGAGAATGCTACATGATATTGAGGGGTATGGTATGATATGTCATGGTGGGAAACAAAAAAAATAATTGTTTGTATCCTTTTATATCACACTACACCTGAAATATTGCTAGTTATTTGTTAGTAATTATGAGAATAAGTATTTCCATATGTACTTAATACTTCAAAACCCAAGTAACTTACAAACTGTCACATGACATCAGGTGAAACTTCACATGTTCTTGATGAAAACTCTCTTTGAATTTTGTACTGTAACTAGCTGCCCTTGAAGGCCAATTTAAGCCTAGACAGTTTCCCTTCTCATTTAGTTAGAGATTGGACCTTACCCATCTATTTTTGTTTTATTAGTGCTGAGTATGACTTTATGAGGCTATAATCGGCTAGACAGGGTGTCAGATCTTCACTCGATTAGCTTTGAATATTTGAATGGAAAGGTTTAGATCTGTGGATAACTATGCCATGTATGTATATGATGATAGGAATATGGGAGAAGTCACTCAAGAGTTAAATAAATATACGGAAAGAAAAGTATTGGGACAGCAAGGATCCCTGTGGTACTTCTTTGAGAAGATGAGCTGAGCAAAAGCAGATGACTGTAGTTGAACCTTAAAACGTCTGCATATTTAACCTTGCAGCTTTGTGGATTTGTCATTACTTGCACTTGTACCCATGATTTTTACTTCTGATGAAATACTAATTTAGTAAAGATGTATTAATCTCTAACTTTAAGCACTATAAACTCTAACTTTACTTTCCTCTCTTAAAACACCATAGCCCACTCTATCCGACTATATCCCTGTCCCCTGTACTCACCTGTCTGCAATCCACACTCCACTGATAGGTTCTCGATCTTCCCTTGCCTTCCTTGGCTCTACCTGCTCCGTTTGCCCTGCAGGCTCACTCTGCTCCCCTACCCTGCCCCCAATTTCCACCCGCCCCAGCACCTCTACCTTTATTCCTCACAAACCACACCCACTGCTCCAATTATCCAATCAATCTCCATTCCCTGGAAACACCCATTTCCTTATCCCGCCCACTTTAATCTTCAATTACCCCACCTAGTTTACCCCACCTATCCAATTACTTTCAACTACTCTATTAACAAACACCCCTAAACCACTACCATATCAAACATTACTCAACTTCCCACTCCTTTCTCTAATATAAAAACCCTACCAGCTTCACGACACATTCAATCACTCTAGTTTTCTCAAATTGTTTAATAACTACTTAACAACTCTTAACAAACTCATCTCATTATGCTTTCTAAACCTTTACACATCTCCCTTCTACTACTACTACTACTTCTACAATTTTCCTTTATTCTCTACCTCACCCAGCCCATTAATATCTACCACACACAATCCTTCCACATAACTAACCATCTTACCTCATCTCTCCAACACTCACACACCCCAATTTCTCCACACCTATATCCCATAAAAAAAATCTACTTTTTCCATACAAACTTCTTACCTCACATAGACATTCTACTCCCATAGTAACTAGCAAATCTTAAAGAATCATAATTGAGCCCAATGTATACTCTAAACTTTCCAGTTACCTCTCTAACTCTATCCTATATCTAATTACCACCCTGTTATCTGGAGATATCCATCCTAACTCAGGCCCCCCCACCTCAACATCTATTAACAATTCCATACTACTTACTTCTTTAAACTCCCAAAGCATAGTCAACAAAATCCCAAACCTGCAAGCCTGGCTTACACACAATAAACCTGACATCCTATCCATCTCTGAAACATGGTTAAAACCTCATATAAAAGACTCTGAAATAATCCCACCCAACTATTCTATCATTAGAAAAGACAGATCTCATAAAAAAGGGGGTGGTGTAGCTCTCCTATACTTATCCTCACTATCAGTAACTCCCTATAATAAACCCACTCCCCACTTTAATAACGCTGAATTACTACTAACGTTACTCCAAATCAACAAATACAAGCATGTATGTATAGCCTCCCTTTACATTCCCCCAGCAGACAATATTTCTACACTTGAAGACATCCTCTCCTGGCTCTCCACCAACATCAGCAATGAAACAATAATCCTAGGAGACATGAATATCAATTGGGCCTCCATTCAGTCTCCCTCAAACCCACTTAACATCAATCTCTACAACTTCTCTCAGCTTATCAACTCTATAACCTGCCCCTCAAAAAACCTCTCCAGTGGCAGTACCCTAGACTGGATCTTAGTCTCTCACCCCCATTATTACTCTGACAGCGGTAATCTCCCCGATCCTCGTAGTGACCACTTACCCACCTTTACACACCGACTCCCCCTTACCCCTTCATCATACTCATAACTTTATTACTACATGTAACCAAAAAAACTTTAACCCAACAGCTTTTTCTAACTCTCTAAAAGCAATAAATTGGAACAGCCTAAAAACACTTCCTCTAGATAATGCAGTTGCCCACTTCAATACAACCTTCTTAAACCTCCTAGACCACCACGCTCCCCTAAGAACAAAAAGAATAAAAACCAAAACTGCCCCTTGGCTTACCAAAACTACACTTGCTACAATGCGACACAGAGACAAACTCTGGACACTCTACCACAAAAATAGGATCTCCCTCATCCATAATGAATATAAAGCATTTCGAAATAAAGTAAAAAAGCTCATCATCACTGATCGACAAAATTACTTCTCCTTACTCCAAAACAATAATAAAACAAACCCACAGAAATTCTGGAAAGGCATCTCTACTCTCCTAAATCCCAGTAAACCAGACACCCCCACCCCAGACCCAAATGCTCCTGATATAGACTTGGCTACTCAATTTAACTCTTTTTTTATTGATTCTATTTCCAAATTAACCTCATCCTTCTCTAACACCACTGCTCTCTCTCATTTACTCCCACCCTCATCTACTTACCCTCTACCATCAACCACTAGTGCACCCCCTCTCCCATCTTCTAACTCTACACCCTCCTCCTCTTACTCCACTCTCCCTTCCTCCTCATCACCCCCACCCCCAGATACCCCCTCCTCCCACTCCCCACTTTTCTCTTTAAAACCCATACCCATATCTACCATAAAAATACTCCTTCTAAAACTGAAGCCAGGTTCAAATGCTCCTGATAATATTCCTTCACAATTCCTGAGCATAGCTGCCGAAGCAATTGCCTACCCCATTAGTATTTTAATAAACCACTCTATCCAAGAAAGCACAGTACCCCTAATTTGGAAAAAGGCCTTTATCATACCCTTACATAAAGGAGGCAACAATAACAATGTCACTAATTTCTGCCCTATTGCTATCCTGTCTCCCATCTCTAAACTCCTTGAAAAGTGTATCCAATTACAACTCCTACCATATCTCATTGATAACCACCTATTAACTCCCACACAACATGGTTTCAGACCAGGTCACAGCACTATGACAGCCCTCCTCTTCTTCCTGGAAACTGTAAACAAAGCCCAAGATTCAGGTCATAGTGTTTCTACCCTTTTACTGGATCTCTCTAAGGCCTTTGACACTATATCCCACAACCTTCTTCTATCTAAACTCTCTAAGCTTAACCTATCTCTTTCCTCTCTGAACTGGTTCTCCAGCTACTTATCCATCAGATATCAAGCAGTAAAATGGAAAAAGGCCACCTCCTCATTCCTTAATACCCTAACTGGAGTTCCACAAGGTTCCATATTGGGTCCCCTCCTCTTTAATATATTTATTAACGACTTCCGCAACTCTATCCCCTTCTCTAATATCATCCAATATGCAGACGACTCTACCATTATTTGCTCAGCCACTTCTATCCCCATACTTCTAAAGCTAACTCAAGATGCTTTTTCAGCCACTGAACAATGGATGAAAAAAAAATCACTTAGCACTCAATGCTTCTAAAACCAATTTAATGGTATTTACTCCCTCTAAAGTCACCCCTTTCAACAAAAACACATTTTGTATTACTAGTCAGAACAACACAACTCTGGAACTGGTATCAGAGACCAAGCTACTTGGTATCCAAATTGACAATCAGCTTAAATTTAACTCCCACATACAACTAAATATAAAAAAAATGCATCAAAAACTAGGCATGCTTTATCGACAAAATCATTATCTTACACCCTCCACTAAACTCACCCTCTCTACATCTTTTCTCATCCCCTCCCTTCTCTATGGAGCTCCACGCCTAACTAATCTACAATCCTCTCTGAAAACTCAACTATCATGTTGCTACAACAAAATCGCCAACTTCGCCACTAGCCGGAAGTCCTCCACTCACCACTGTTCCTCTCTCCACAAACTAAAATGGCTAGAACTACCCAATCAGCTTATCTATACCCAACTCACTCTAGCACACAAGCTCATTCTCAACCCCTCACTCTGTCCCTCCCTTTCCTCTGCATTTAAAATGCACCTACCTGACAGAGTGCTAAGGTCTAACAACCAAAATCTTCTAGAAGTATACAAACCAGCTCGTCCCCCAGGCAAACACCTTCTATCCTTTAGTCTAGCATGACTCTGGAACTCCCTACCACCATCCATTCGTACTACCCCTAGTTACTCTATATTCAAAAAAACTCTTCACTTATATCTAGTATTCCAGTGGGAATGCTCCTGCTGCCACCCTACATAACTTACCCTGCAAATTTTCATCATCTCTTCTTTTCAATAGCATTCTTACTTTTCATATATTCTTGTTAATTACTTGCTAAATGTATATAATTCTTGCCTACACCTCTTACTGCAAGTTTCCTAACATGTATTAACGTTCCTGTATATATTTTGTAATTATTCCTTTATAATTCTGTATTATCTGTTCATTTATCACTAATCTAGACTGTTTGTAATATTTGTCCTTGTCTAATCCAGTCGTATATTTTCAACCTATGACATATAGTAATGTTAATAGTCTTTGGTCTGCTCTATTCTATAACACATGTAAGCTTATAATCTACGTCATATTGTAACCTTGATTGTTTATGGAGCTTTTCTCCCCAGGACTCCAGTGAAAACGGGTTCACTTTGGCCCAATGGACTATCCTGGTAAACCAACTGCAAATAAATAAATAAATAATAAATGTATTCTAAACGTGCTACATGCCATCCCTAAGCTAAAGTCATACAGCATGTTGTAATGGAAACTGATTAAGATGCAGTATGCCAAACTGTGGCAATCAAATAACTATGAAGCACTTTATAAAAAGCATATGCCATGCCCCCTTTCAAGTTCTTAGAAAATATTTCACAGATTTAAAACGGGACATTTGTTTATGTGTTGATTTATTCATTCATATTTGTCAACCATAATAGTCTGAGTGACAGTGATACAGTTACAAATGCAAATACAATTTGAATAAAATAAAACAAATAACATCAGGTGTACATGACGAAACTGGTTTCAGGAAATGAAGGAAAGAAGAATGCTAAGACACTCAAACTAATATAAATTATTTACAGTCGACATTTTACAGTGATCACCATACCTGTTACAGCATTCTCTTTTAACAATGGTATAGCATAAACATATGTGCATTGTTTACAATTTGAAAATGATGAAAGGCATATATGTGTACAGTGATAGTTTTGTGGTTACTACTTAATATGAGGTATTCAATCAGTATAGAAGATTCAGAACTTAGCTAAAAAAAATGTTGCATTATAAGTAAGAGGCAAAAACTAATGAATGATGACTCACTATCATCTAACCTGAGTGGAACTTCACACCTCCTCACACCTCCTCACACCTGTGAATTCCCTGGACAGCTTATGTTTGATTTCTGAGAGTATAGTTTTTCAGCCTGCATGTAAATAAATGTTTGTATCTTAAAAACTCTAAAAATTACAAAACATTGATAATATAAAAATTCTTTAACACAGACAACTCTTAACAATAATGATATTAATCTGGGAAAAAGAAATAGTGATTTTATATGGAACAAGTAATTAGATAGTTATTATTATTATTTTTTATTATTATTATACACACAAGCATGGTGTATACTTTCCTTTGATGCCATTCACTACCATATAAACACTTCCTGGTTCAATATATTAATATAATTATTAACATATGACATGCAGTCATAATATTTCAGGAAAACAGCTCATGTTTTCAATGCTACAAGCACCCAATTTGCATGAGGAGCCATCCTTGATCTTTGTGGTGACTGAGTATAGGCTCATAGGATAAGGATAAGGATCATAGGAGATTACTTGGCTATCGGCCCGGAGGTCATTTCAAGACTAACTGTTTCATCCCAATGTAATACCATAAAAATGCTAGTTAATACCCAAGACTGCATTTAGTAATGGCTGCACATGTCTAGGAGGAGTGTGGGCACTATTCCCAGTAAGAATTTATGTTGCCCCATCCACTTGTCCAGGTTAATTTTGAACAGTGTCATAGAGGTGCTCTGTTTCACATGAATAGGTAGCCTATTCCAAATATGTGGCAGTCACTTTGTGATAATTCTGTCCCTCCAGCATGTCCTATTTAAGTCGCAGGCCATATTTAGGTCCCTGGAAAGGGTGGCCCTAGTCTCATTTGATTTATGGATATGCAGCAAGTTCATTAGGTTTGGGTCGGAATTGCTCTGTAAGCCAGGCATAAGTCTCCCCTAAGAAGTCTATACAATATAGAGTAAAGTGACAGGGACTATAATCAGTCTATGTATGGCATGTGCTGGAGTCCCTTGATCTTCTTTGTTAGAAACTTCTAAGGTCACTCCAATTGCTTCAGGTGCTTTGTTCTGTACATGCTGAATGGGGCATTGTACTCAATTATGGGCCAGATTAGTGCATAGTATTGAGGGGTTATAACCTCTTTTGCTCTTGAGGTGACGCCTTTACTAATCAAGTGTGCTACGTAGAAAGCCTCCCTTACTACAGTGGACACATGGTGGTTGAAGTTAAGGTCACAGTCAACTTGTGATCCCAAGTCCCTTACCACTTTGTGGTTACTTAGGATATTGTTGTTGATTTGATAGTGTGAAGGGACATTGTTTGTGCTGAAGTGAATGATGACACATTTCTTTGCATTCAGTTTGAGAATGTGACTAAGACACCAGTCATTGGTCCGCATAAGACCCTCCTGGAGTATACTGTCATCACTTAGAGATTCAATAATTACACCCAGTTTGCAATCATCTGCAAACTTGGTCAGCCACAACTTCTTAGTTTTGACATGAACTTCTGAGAAGTATATACCAAAAGGTAGGAGGCCCAGCACTGGCCACTCTGCCATGCTGCTGGTAACAGGTCTGCTGATTGATTTGGAGTTGCCACTTTGATAGTATGTGTCTGGTTTGGGAGCCAGCTGGCAATTCATCTTGCAACAAAGCGGTTTACATTCATTTTGCTAAGTTTATTGGTAATGCCTGAGTGTGGGATGTTGAAAGTCTTTGCCAAGTTGAGGTATGCTGTGTGCACAGATTTGCCCTCATCAATGGCGCTGGTCACATTTTCTGTGAATTGCTGTTGCACAATGTGTCTAGTGAAATAATGCCTGGGACATTTACATAAATGTTATGTTTAGCATATAGTCATATTGTATTATTAAACAAGGATTAGTATCTGCAAACCATATCTCTCAATCTTTTGGAGTAAGAAATCTAGGCAAAGCCTAAAATAATGGGTATACAAAGGCCCAAAATAGAAACAGATATTAAATATTGCTCTTATAAACTTAGAAAGTTGCTAGAATAACAGGATTTGTATTAGCATGCATTTTTAACGTATTTTTAACGTATGTTATGATTTAGTGATTTGTCAGAAAAACACAAATTTTATGAGGAAAAGAACAAAAATATGAGGAAAAACTCTGGACATTATGTTAAAATCTGTACAGTTGAGCAGTGTGCAGCAAACTGGTAACAGGCAGACAGCAGGTATCTGCAACTAATTTTGAAGCATTATGTAAGCTTTCTGTTGATCCCATGAAGTAGCATATATACCTTTTCTGCATTAAGTTATTAACAGAAATATTAATATGGGTCATATACATAATTTGGCCAAAAACGACATCACTCATTCTTGCTTACTGGCTGCTATATTTGGGTCAAGTCCTATTCCAGACCTGTGTGTTGTGTTGTCCAGTGAAATGTTCTTTCACTATGGTACTAATGGATACTGTCTGAGATACTTAATCACATATAGAACTATGCATAAATATATTTATTGCCAAGCAATTATAACTATCTGCAAAGCAGTGGCAGTCAGACACAAGGTAGCATTGAGACCTTCCCAGCATTATATAAGGTTCCATTTGAAACCATAAACTCCTTGTTTGGCAAACTAATAATATAATATTAATGTTGGACATATAAATAACTTTGAATGAAAAACAAATCACTGTTTAACTACCATTTCTTCACAATATGTATACATGTGCCCTTCAGCTGTAGTTAAATATATTTCTCTTAGTAGTAGACCAAATTTACTTTTATATTAAATAGCTTGTTTTTAGATGACATTGCTTCAGTTAGATTTAATGTTCTTGCAGTATATGTCAGACATTTTATTAATGCTACTGTAATACACTTTTAAATTATTTGTTATACAAAAAAAGTAAAAAAAGTTGCACAACTGTGATGCCAGATGCACTGATACCAGTGTATGCAAACATCACTTGTACTTTGTAACAACAGCAAATGTTTAAGACCAAGTGACAAAGAAAAATGGAAACCCTTATCTGTAATACAACACGTGGTAATAACGGGTCTATATTAGTTCACCAAAAGTTATTTTCAGCGAACACCTTTCCTTCGACCCCTATTCAGTGAAAATCACTTCTGCAATTTGTTGGATTTACCAAGGACAAGGAAGTAGTTGGCCAACTACACAACTTTGCCCTTTTCCCCACAGTAGTGTGATCTTTGAGTTGGTATATATAGTTAGGTTAGTTGTGGGTTCCATTGTGCTGTGGGGCAATTGTTTCCTTGCCCTTGGTAAATTCAGCAAATTTCAGAAGTGATTTTCACTGAATAGGGGACGACGAAAAAGTGTTCCCTGAAAATAACTTTCAGCAAACTATTATAGACCTGATAATAACATGGTGGTATACTGGCTACTTTTTGTAAAGCACTTTGTTAAATGCTGAGCATCAAACTGCAAAGACAAAGACAAATATATTGGTACAGTACAAAAACTGTCGGTTCATAAGCTTCATAGGTACTGCAGGAAGTTGCTTCCACACTCCCATACATTACAGGATTCTCAACAATAAACTGTGGTTTTACATTACTAGATGAATATAATCCTCAGTTATTAGGGCAAAAATATTAATCAAAGTCAGGGACATTCTGCAAAGTCAAAGACAATTGAGAACTATGTTCATTTAATTAAAAAATGCTTAATGACCTTATGTTGACATTCTTGTCACCTTAATTCATTATCATCATCATCTGGCCTGGGTCAATGCAAAAAAGGCTTCATCCGGGTTAGCTAGAGGAGAAGAAAAGAAAAACCCAACAGCAACACTTTTTTCTGATGCAGCTGGGACAAAATGTATGTCATTCTTAATCAGCTTTTACTGAAACTGCATGTCTAGTGAAGTGAGGGCAATGTAGTACATCTGGCTCAATCTAGAGCTGCAAAACTCCTCCCTAACCAACTGGTAGGCTCTGCAGTGATGTAAGGTGCCTGAGTAGCTCAGTAAAGAATGGCTGGAAGTATACATGGCAATGTGGCAGTAAGGAAGCAGAGGTTTTATGAAAAGAATTAAAATATCAGTAATTTGTGAGATGAAGGCAGAGCAAGAACTGATGCACTGATCTGCAGGAACTTGTAGCTTGGAATGAAAAGCAGGAACAACAGGTCCTTGGTGAATCTGAACATTCTGTCACCAAAACTAGTACAATGTACCGTTTTTTCTTTCCCAATAAAAGGTATTTATTTTTTTCATGTAGTTAAAAGAATCACTCATGGAAGTTACTGATCTTTGTTGTGCATCTTTAACTGTTCACTGGAGGGAAATTCTTATTTCTGAAGTCACAAACACTCAGATGAGCTGAAGAGGGAGGCTTTCATTTTTTCTTTCATTTCATAGGTTCATAGGTTCATACTAGGCTACCTGCCCTAGGGCATTTATAAGCCTAGCCAGAGTGCGTTTGGCTTTTGCCATCCATTTTAAATTAATTTTGCTATGCCCTTTTTCGAGGTTAGTACACTGTGCCTCTGTCTAACAGTGACACAGAAGTAATACCCGGGGTAAACCTACGATCTCCCATCCACTCATCAAGATTCCTCTTGAAGAGAGTCAATGAGGGACTCTGCCTTACCTGGACTGGGATTTTATTCCAGAATGAAGGGAGCCTCTGGGTTATGAATCTGTCCCTCCAGCATGTCCTATTTATTTCAGTGCTGATGTTCAAGTCTCTTGAGCACGGGATTTGGATTTTCTGAGGTGCAGCATGTCCATTAATTCTGGGTTGGACATGGCTTTATATGTCAGGCACAGATCGCCTCTGAGAAGGTGGTATGCCACTGGGTAGAGCTGGATTTTCTTTAACCGAACAGCATATGGCATCTGTTTGAGCCCTTTGATCCTCTTGATGAGGTACTTTTGGGGTCTTTCCAGTTGCTGCAGGTGTCTGGTAAGGTACATTCCAAAAGGGGCATAGTACTCAATTATGGGCCTGATGAGGGATGAGTAAAGAGGCACAATGACCTCCCCTGATCTAGATGTGAATCCCTTCATGATTAGGTGGGCTATATAAAATGTTTTTCTAACCACTTTGGCCACATGGTTGTCAAATGAGAGATTGCTATCAACTTGGGTCCTCAGGTCCCTAATTACTTCTTCTGTACTTAATGGATTACCACCTATGTGGTAATTTGTGGGCACTTTGTTTTTGCCAAAGGGGATGACTATACACTTTTTGGCGTTTAGCTTGAGGCCATGGCTCTGGCACCAGTTGTCTGTTTCTATGAGGCCCTTTTGGAGGATGCTTGTGTTGGCTGGAGAGTCAATTATGGCGCCTTGTTTGCAGTCATCTGCAAACTTGGTCAGCCACAGTCCTTCTGTGTTGGCCTGTACCTCCGAGAAATATATACCGAACAAAAGATGTCCCAGGACTGAGCCTTGTGGGATGCCACTTGTAACTGGTTTGGAGTCTGACATGGCTCCAGCAATTCTAACCATGTGGGTTCTGTCCTTGAGTCAGTTTGCAACCCATCTAGTGACATAGGGGTTTATATTTAAGCTGGTGAGCTTATCTATAATGCCCGAGTGGGGTATTGTATCGAAGGCTTTTGTGAGGTCCAGGTAGGCTGTGTGGACCACCTTCCCCTCGTCAATGGCCTTGGTGACTGTTTCAAAGAAATCAAACAGGTTTAAGAGGCAGGATCTGCCCTTAACAAAGCCGAACTGGGTAGGATCCAGTGTCTGTAGGTCCCCAATATCTTTATTTATGAGGTCCATGATGATCCTTTCCATAGCTTTGCAGACCAAGCTAGTCAGGCTTATGGGGCGATAGTTTCCAGGATCCGTTGAGGCACCACCTTTGTGGAGAGGGACCACTGTTGCTGTACGCCACTCTTTGGGTACATATCCCATAGTAAGGCTGAGATTGAACAGTAGTTTTATGTTTGGGTTTAGCTCTTCTTGGAGTTCATGTAGGATGCAGCCCGGGACACCGTCTGGTCCCATTGGTGCTGTGTTTTTGCTTTAGACTGGGCGGCTCTTACCTGAGCATCTGAGATGTCAGGGGGGCAGCACTCTGCCGGGATAGATATTTGCCCTTTTGGTGGGGGGGGTTTGTGCTGAACCTGTCAGCTAGGATGTTGGCAATGTCTGTGGGTTCGGTGTATTTTTTGTCATTTTGGACTAATTCTGAGCATATCTGGGAATTCCCACCCAGGTTCTTAACATAACTAAAGAAAGCCTTGTGATTATCCTTAGTGTCCTGTGCAATTTTTCTCTCGAAGCTGGCCTTAGACGATTTTATGAGTGCCCGTAGTTTTTTGCTAATACTGATCAGAGATGCCTTCCCTTTTTGGGATTTTGCTCTATCATGTAGTAGCTTCCTCCTTCTATTGTATAGTTTGTTTATGACTGTGGTCCACCAGACAGGACGTCTGCCTTTGGAGGATTGGGTCTTGGTTTTATTTGGGATTGCATGATCCATGCATTCCTGAAGGTGTTCATAGAATGCATTTATAAAGGATTCTGCGGTCTGGGCGTATTTTCCACAGGCCGGGGCTTTGAAGGATTCCACCTCGGTTTTGAGGAGTGTGAAATTGGCTTTAGAGAAGTTTTTCACTGTGGTTTTCTGGGCAGGGTGTGGGGTCGGGATGTGAATATCCAGTGAGATTAGTTTATGGTCTGATCTTACCAGTGAGGGATACACTTCTGGTCTGGAGCATAGAGTCCCCATGTTGGTGATGATCAGGTCCAGTATGTTTTCCCCTCTTGTGGGAGTGGTAACAAGTTGTTCCATAGCATTTGAGTTTATAAATTCTAGGAACCTTTGGGCTAGGGTGTTGGAGCTAGAGTAATGCTCCCAGTCTATGTTTGGGTAGTTGAAGTTGCCCAATATAATGGTGTTTGGAGAGACCTTCGTATTTTCCAGTGTTCTCAGGAAGGCCGAGTGGGGTTCCTGGGTTTGGGAGGGTGGTCTGTAGCAGGCTATAAACTGGAAGGCAGTTTTACCCACTGTTAGTTGCACATGGATAGTCTCTGATGCATCGTGCTGTGCCACCAACCTGAAGGTGTGGGTATCTTTGACGAATATTGATACTCCCCCTCCTTTTGTGGTTCAGTCCAAGTTTTGGGGTCGAAAAGCATGGTATGAGGTATAACCTGGTAGTGCTGGGGTGCTCTCGGGAGCCTTGAACCAGGTTTCTGTTACTGCACAGATATCGATGTTCTCCATGCTAAGGAGAGTTTCGAGTGCATGCATCTTGAGGTTTAGACTTCTGGCATTAAGTAGCATTACTCTTAGTTTCTTATCCCTTGTGATACCTATGGAGGTGGGTTTGTCTTTTGAGCCTTGCCTAAAAAAGGCACTATGGGGGTAGCAAGAGCCTTTGCCAATATCCGAAAGCCCAGGGGTGACAGGTGCAAGCCGTCCCTAGCAAAGCATCGTGGCTTGCCGAGCATGTCATCCCAGGCTGACAGGCATTGGATCCCCTTTGAATGACACCAATACTTAAGCCAATTGTTGAAATTGATCACCTTGTCTTCATATTGTGGTATCATTCTTGATGAGGGTAAGATGCTACTCAAGGTCAGGGTCATACCGGCCTGGGCTACATGCTCAGACAGCTCCTCTATGTCTCTTTTCATGTAGTCCAGGGAGGTATGTCTCAGGTCATTCACACCAGCATGGACAATGACTGAGTCATATTTGTACTTGCTTTGGAGTGACCTGAGTGCTTGTGTTATGTGGCGGATCCTAGCACCCGACAGGCAGCTCACCGTGACCTTCTCCTTGTTCAGCCTGGTGAGCGGGACGTTAGTGTGCCTGACGATAGAGTCACCTATTACAAGTGTATCAGGTGTGTTGTTTAGCCTTAAGGGCTGTGACTGTTCGGCACACTGGCTTTGTGAGCTATGTGTTGCACGTGTTTTGTTTTGGGGTAGCGGTTGCTTGGGTGTCTGCTTTGGAGGTCTCTGCTGCTTAGGCAGATTTTTATTTAGAGCCTCCGAGTATGTTTTGTGTGTTTATGTGTTTGGTTTGCTGTCGTGGTAGGTCTATGTGTGACTGGAATTGTAGTGAGTGTGGTTTCCTTCTCCTCCTGACTGGTTACGCCAGTACTGAGATGAGAGAGCTTAGCCTCCAGTTTGGCTACATGGTTGCATCTCTCACATGTGTTGGAATTTGTTGGGAGGAGGAGAGGGTTGTCTGTGTACATGAGGCAGTTGTAACATTGCCTCAAGATTCCCAGATTCACCAGCTGGACCGGAGAGGAGATTGACAACTGACCTTTGGACATGCTAGAATAGTATTGGGAATTCCTTTATAATTGAAAAAAGGGCCAGCGGGGAACAAGGTACACAAGGGCAGTTTGTGAGGGTGTAGTGCTTTTAATTTTTTAGTGCTGATTTATATAATTGCTTTAGTGAGCAAGTGCCAGGTAACTTAAATGCAATGTGTTACAGGTAACTTAAATGCAAAAACGACAAACAGTAACTTTCTTTCAAGTGAAACAAGGAAATAAGTACAGTAAGCAATGCAGATATCACTAGGGATTCACAGAAGCGCTGAAAAGCCATGTTTTAGGTGGAATTAGCGTTTCAGGGAAATAACAAGCAAACAAACAACAAGCATACAAACAAAGCTAGATTCAGCAGGCCTGGATCTAGTCTATGTTACAGCAAACAAGGTGTACCAATTTCAGTAAGAAACAGCATTTAGTCCATACTGTACATGTGAAAAGGAAACCATAGAAGTCATGTTTATAGCTACAAAAGAGTTAAATGAGCAATTTAAAGTTAAATATAATAGTGAGGGAAAGGGTGAATAGTTTTCAAAAGTTCATTACAGAAAGAGAACAGGTTTCCTTTGTTGTAAGGCCAAGATGTTAATCTGATTTATATATATATATATATATATATATATGTATATATATATATATATATATATATATATATATATATATATATATATATATATATATATATATATATATATATATATGGGAAGCTAATTCATAAGCATTTTCAATGTTACTTGGTACAAAACACACCTCCTGATACTGCCATTTTGCCCTAGTGTTTTCAGTGACTTGCAATGTTGAATGTGAGTGCAGTACATGTTACATTCAGTACATGGAATTTTGGTTATGCAGAGTCTGCAGCAAAAATGTGTTGTATAATAGGAAAATATAGGAAAAAAATATACTATTCCTATATCTGATATAAAACCAACAGAACAAACTTGCATTCTGGATGTTTGATTCTCACATGGTCTGATTAGCTAGGCTTAAAATAACCCACAAAGGCAGTTACCCTAATACTAACCTATGATCCTATTTCCTTACTCTGACTAGAAGTCATATGCTTATGCTTGATAGAAACTGAGTGTAATGTAACATAGTAACTCAAAAAATTATAATGTCAAAAATAAACTTACAGGCATAGCCCATCAATAAGGTCTTATACCTCCGAAATGCTTTGCCATTTGTTAAAAATGGGTCTATATTACCAGATCGAAAACCCATTTCAGAGAACACCACAAGACCGACACGTATAGCACGAATCGCAAATATGCCGAATCCCCTAAACTGCAAATTTTCAAATCTCAAACTATCATAGTTGGCCAACACCACCGCGCGCTACATACTACATATCCAAACATAATAAATAAAACACATACATACACTAACCAAACCCTATTTCTAACCCTACACTAAACCTTACATACATTACTATCTATGCAATTACCTTAACCCGCACCCTAACCCTATGGTCCGTAGCTATCGCACAGTTACCCTACAGACATATACCCAAGCAAAACAAATAATCCACACACATACACTTAACAAAACCCTACTTCTAACCCTACACTAAACCTTACATATATTACCTATCTATGCACTTACCTTAACCCGCACTCTAACCCTAAGGTCCGTAACTATTGCACACTTACCTTACGGAGCTATACCGCAGACGAGCCAACCATGACACTTCGACATTTCGTGTTTCACAGTTTTGAACGTTCACCGTTACCGTAGTTCTCACTATATGTGTTGGTCTTGTGGTGTTCGCTGAAATGGGTTTTCGATCTGGTAATATAGAACCGTCAAAAATATGGACAATGAACTGGAAATTTAGTACAAACTGCAGTTATTGTGTCCGTTTAGATGCAGAGGTAATGGAAGAGCTGCATGCAGAATCTCTGGCTGCCATGTCACAGCTCATAGCAATGTTTTTCCTTTTACTTCTTTCTGTATTAACATTTCAAATGTTTGAAAACCCTACTTTTGGCGACAAATACATGTTGGTTTTAGCTGTGATGTTATATTTTTTGTGTTACCTATTCCTCTAAAAGAAAAAGAAAACATTTTACATGTTTCTGGTGTCCAGTCTATAAATATGTTTGCATTAAAGATGTTGTGAAATTATAATAATAAAATACCCTAAAAAAGAAAATTTGAGTTGTTTCATCATTGTGCTTCTAATATACAACAGGCAATAGTTTCAGCTCATTTTGCTAATACACTGCCTCGGTAGAATATGCCCTCCAGGAAGGCAAAGCTCTTTCGGCTGAAAAAAAGACATAGAAATTGCTCACAAACAAAAGCTGTGATTCTTATTTTTCACACACAGTTCCCTCACCACAGCAATAGAAAATAAATAATTACAACAGTAATGCATTTTAACTAACTGCTCTTATACACGACCTCATTTGCATCACCAAAATAAATCAATAAACGCATACTGGAGGTAAATGGGAAATTGCATTGTAATGAATAAAATGTCCTCACACATCTGTATTCTGTTTCCATTCATTCTCTCCTGGATAAAAGTAAACTACATTTCTTGTGCAATTAATGTAACTAATTTACTTTAACATCCCCAATGACAGAAACATGTTTGGGTTTTTATTTATTTTCAAAAAGGTCTTAAAATAAAAATACAAAAAAATATATATATAACAAAAGGGTTAGATCAGCATGAATCTGAGCATTTTAGTGCGTGCCCAATTAACTCATCACCCAGCATTACAAGATTAATGTATAAAAAATGTTATTGTTGATTTATTTTGCATAAAAACTATTCTAAATCTCCAGGCATCAGACTGACTCAGGTAAAGCTTAGCAGCTACGCAAACTTGTGAAAAATGCATTTAAACTTTTATCTGGAAGATTTATGGCAATTCCATGAAATAAGTAATTTCAGAAGTTCAGTTGTTTGGTACTTTCTTCAGTGAATTCAACCCCCAAAAAATGCTACACATTTGCTGAAGAGAGAAAACCAGGAACTAAACAATATTATAATGGAATCACAACTTCTTCATCCCCCCTCCCCATGCATCCACTATTAATTATAACTAAAGGTGCTTCCTTTTATCCAGGTAGGCCTACTAAGCTTAAGAGCCTCTTTTCATTGATGCCTTTGGACTGACGTTGAAGAATTGTTTAGGTAATTAAATGCCTGGAATCAATAAGCTGGCATGAGAAGAAGGGGGATGATGATGGTGTAGCTCATTAACAACTTAAAGCCTTAACCCACTGTGTTAAACTCCAATACTTCATGTTTGGGAGAAGAGGAAATTCACAACATAGCAGCAGCCATGGAGTTTGAGCACTTTATGCTTTGATCCAAATTAATTTAATGATCAAACCGTCAACCTTTAAGGTTTCACTATATAGTAGACAAGGCAACAGAAGAAACTATACCAATAAAGCTAGCACATGGCTGAAACATTTGTGAGGTTAGCCTTATATATATTAAAAAATATGCACAGGCATTCATGTTACAGGCTTACTTGACATTTAAGGGCAAAGAAATGTGTGGATGAATAATAAAATCAAGGTTTCTAATGGATTCTCATGTCACTTCTTGTCAGGTTATCTTAAAACAATGTCCAGTAGTCTATAAGGATGATATATATCTGTAGCTCTTAAACCTGTGAATAATTTTTCAATAGGTACAAAGGGGCTGAATCCTGTTTGCTCTCTTAAACATATGTGGAGCAATTCGGCCAAGTAATCAAATTGTATTAAATTAACATTAACAAACATTATACTTCACATATATTGGTATATATCATATAATCTAAGCAACATTACATAACTTATTCAATTTCTGACTCTTTTTAAACAAGAAACATCTTTATTAAACCATCACATGACATAAGCAATCATACTTTCATATAAATGAAAATTAACCAGACCGATAAAATCCTAGTTGCAAGCATTTTCCATCACAAACTATACTAACACACTCCCAGATGCAAACATTATACACCACTTATAATCTACCCAATCATTTTTAGTCAAAAAAATATATATCTCATTTAAGTCCTGCCTACTTTTAAACCTCATTCCTCCCCCTGCATGTATTGCTCCCACAGTTACCATTTTTTTTCCTCTGTAGTTTGCTCCTATTTTTTTTCTAAAGATCTCAATTTCAGTTGTTTCATCTCTGTTACTATATTCAGTACTTCTAATGTAGTTGGTTTAGATTTTGATTTCCATTTTCTAGTAATTGCTTTTTTGACAGCCACCATAATTAGACACAGCAAGGCCTTACCATGTCTAGGCAATTCCAATTCTGTATCATAGGTCAGAAAAATCATCTCCAGTCTCACACAAATCTGCCCACCCAGCATCTCTGACAATGCATCCTGCAGGGAATCCTTAAAGTCTGCCAACCCACCATGCTCCCAGAAAATATGTTCCCAAGTGTCCCTTTCTTCCCTGTCACACCTATAACATGTGCTGTCTACCAGAGGAAAAATTCTCTGGAGTCTGCTTGGGGTATAAACATATCCATGATGGCCTTCTTGGTCGGGAAAACATAGTAAAGAAAAGGCAGCATGACATTTAGAGATACCAAAATGCCAGGGTGGTGGCAGTGTTGAATGTTTTTTTTTTTATTATTATTATTTTTTTTTTTTGTAGTGTTATCAAATGAATACAGTCTAATAAGTATGATATTTGAAGGAATCTCCAGCTATTGGAAAACATCTGTCACTGGGAGGAGGTAGGAGCAGCAAACAGACAGATAGACAGACACAAAGCAGACATGAAACTCAGATTCAGAAAAATAGGACAGTATGCATGCAAAAGGTGGAGAAGACAGTGGATGGATGCCTACAAAGGCAGAGGACAACTGGAGATGGGTAGGACTGCATAACAAACAAGTAAAGAGAAATAACACATAAAGGAGTAAATCATTGAGGCCTGCTAATTGCACTGCTCCATTGATCATACCAGAAAGTGCTCCATGCTGCTAAGGAGGACATCTAGCTTTGGATGCACCTTGGCAGTGACCAGCATCAACAACTAATAACAGGAACTACTGGAACTACTGAAGACTCCTCCAGTTCACCTTCAGGAGAGTAGCTTCCACCCCCTCAAGAAGCAGACATGGAGAACACCATTAATCTCTTAGGTCACCACCCGCAGGAGGAACACTGCCACCCTAATAAGAAGCAAATCTGGAAAGCACTGGCAACCCAGGAAAAGAGGTAATGACTCCAGAAGCCAAGGTAAATTCATCCTCCACATTTTCCACAACTTGTACCTGTAGATAAATGACACAATGAAACAAAAATATCACACACACACACACACACACACACACACACACACACACACACACACACACACACACACACGGTACAAACATTATTGCAGTTGTACAGTAAAGTAGCACAGACATGATATAAGGTCCACTGTCAGGGAAGCACTCCCACTTCTGCAGCATAGAACTATTTTTAAGACACACTTCAACGCAACTCCAAAATAAATAATGTACTGTTCTGCATAGATGTACCAACATTTTACTACAAGACAATCGTAGTAACTAAAAAAGTAAATGCTTACAGCACACCTCTGTCTCACTTTCCTAAGAGTCTGTTCCTATTTTAGGAACAAATCAGTGTGATGCAGTATCAGGTCATCAAAACTCAATGTGTATGTCAGGTAATCAGAATAATGACAGCATCGCTACCCAATGTGTATGTCAGGTCATCAGAATAATGACAGCATTGCTACCAATGTGTATGTCAGGTCATCAGAAAAATGACAGCAGCACTACCCAATGTGTATGTCAGGTCATCAGAATAATGACAGCATCGCTTCCCAATGTATATGTCAGGTCATCAGAACAATGACAGCACCGCTACCCAATGTGTATGTCAGGTCATCAGAACAATGACAGCAGCGCTACCCAATGTGTATGTCAGGTCATCAGAATAATGACAGCACCGCTACCCAATGTGTATGTCAGGTCATCAGAGCAATGACAGCACCACTACCCAATGTGTATGTCAGGTCATCAGAACAATGACAGCACCGCTAGCCAACATGTATGTCAGGTCATCAGAACAATGACAGCACCACTACCCAATGTGTATCTCAGGTCATCAGAACAATGACAGCAGCGCTACCTAATGTGTATGTCAGGTCATCAGAATAATGACAGCATTGCTACCCAATGTGTATGTAAGGTCATCAGAATAATAACAGCATTGCTACCCAATGTGTATGTCAGGTCATCAGAACAAGGACAGCACCGCTACCCAGTGTGTATGTCAGGTCATCAGAACAATGACAGCACCACTACCCAATGTGTATGTCAGGTCATCAGAACAATGACAGCACCACTACCCAATGTGTATGTCGGGTCATCAGAACAATGACAGCAGTGCTACCCAATGTGTATGTCAGGTCATCAGAATAATAACAGCATCGCTACCCAATGTGTATGTCAGGTCATCAGAACAAGGACAGCACCGCTACCCAGTGTGTATGTCAGGTCATCAGAACAATGACAGCACCACTACCCAATGTGTATGTCAGGTCATCAGAACAATGACAGCACCACTACCCAATGTGTATGTCAGGTCATCAGAACAATGACAGCAGCACTACCCAATGTGTATGTCAGGTCATCAGAATAATGACAGCATTGCTACCCAATGTGTATGTCAGGTCATCAGAACAATGACAGCACCACTACCCAATGTGTATGTCAGGTCATCAGAACAATGACAGCAGCGCTACCCAATGTGTATGCCAGGTCATCAGAATAATGACAGCACCGCTACCCAATGTGTATGTCAGGTCATCAGAGCAATGACAGCACCACTACCCAATGTGTATGTCAGGTCATCAGAACAATGACAGCACCGCTACCCAATGTGTATGTCAGGTCATCAGAACAATGACAGCAGCGCTACCCAATGTGTATGCCAGGTCGTAATGACAGCACCGCTACCCAATGTGTATGTCAGGTCATCAGAGCAATGACAGCACCACTACCCAATGTGTATGTCAGGTCATCAGAACAATGACAGCACCGCTAGCCAACGTGTATGTCAGGTCATCAGAACAATGACAGCAGCACTACCCAATGTGTATGTCAGGTCATCAGAATAATGACAGCATTGCTACCCAATGTGTATGTCAGGTCATCAGAACAATGACAGCAGTGTTACCCAATGTGTATGTCAGGTCATCAGGACAAGGACAGCACCACTACCCAGTCTGCGTGTCAGGTCATCAGAACAATGACAGCACCACTACCCAATGTGTATGTCAGGTCATCAGAATAATGACAGCATTGCTACCCAATGTGTATGTCAGGTCATCAGAACAATGACAGCACCACTACCCAATGTGTATGATGAGAGTGATATTGCTCAGCACATGTAGAGTTCATATCTATTGTCCACCTTCTTCAAAGGTCCATCATACTAGCTCAGCTGATGCTCATTGAAATCTCTTTATAGGAAATCAGGAAAATCATGCTCCCCTGGCACAGCAGGCAGGAGTCTTACTTCTTATTTACTGAGGTTGCCATAGGTCCTCAGATCCAGTCACTGAACAGTATGTTAGACCCACACACATAGATACATTTCTGAATCATGTGTTACATGAGGTTGTGTTGCATCATGGTGTTATGCACATTCATATGCTGTATGCTGAAGCGAGCAGGTCATATGCTTTGTGCTTCCTTTGAAATACATGGCTTGTGATAATGTACATTAGTAGCACATGGCAAGTTAGCAGGGATTCAAAGAGAGTGACACAACTTGGCTTCATTAGCATAATTCCAATGCTAATTTACCTCTGCTAGTGTGGCATAATATGTTAACATCATTTTGAGCAATACCGCTTACATCTGTACAACTCTGATACAGAGAAATTTGAGTAAAACCTCTGTGCATGCAAAGCTTCAAAGGGTTAATGAAGTCATCCTTCCTGATAAAGTGGTGGATGTCAGGAAGAGAGAAGCAGATGTTGTAGTCATTGTGTAACTGCTAACCTATGACACCGGTGATATAGTACCATCTGCCTCTTAATGGCTCAAGATTTCAACATAGGAATCTGTAAAGATTATATGTTGCATGGGGTCAGGGGTTCCAGGTCTATATGTTAAGGTGTGGTTACAGTATTAAAATGAAGGTGAGTTTGTGCATACCAGAGCTGTCTAGAAGCATATATATATGTCAATTGACAAAGGTGCCATGTGCATTCATATTATCACCAGTTCCACAGGTGGATAGTCTAGCACAACACAGTGACATAGAAAAGATGTCAGTCTGACAATGACAGCAATGTGATAATGGCACACTCTGAGGACACAGTAGAACTGACTTCAAACTTATGGTGAGGGAGTCAACAACATTCACCATTACAAAGGCATCCATAGAGGTACAGGCTCAGCACACAGCCTCAGCAATACATGGCAGACATCCTGTACCTGAGTATCCCACATGGGTTTCACCTGTGTCTCCAAATCACACAACTACCATAGGGGGCACATTGCTGCCATCACTACAGAACTGTCCCTGATTTAGCTATCATGCTTGCAAGTACCCAGCAGATGTGCAGCGCAGTGATACAAGCATAGAATCTTCTTACCCACAGCATTGTGAGGATTGTGATCATGCACTATGGCTTGTGGGCAGAAATACTCCAAATATACAGTGACATGGAATATATGGACATGGAGCGTACAGTGCTGCTGAGGTCACTAGTGGCAAAGTTTGCCTCCTTAGGTGCATCCATTTGACACATTGTAACCACCACAAAGTCTTCATTCCATTGACATTAAAGAGTTGGGATGCAAAGTGGTCAGGAACAAATTGACTCAGGTCAGAATATGCAGGTCATTGGTAGATATACTGCCTACTACCACTGATTGTGGGCACTGTCAATGTCATTGAATTGATGGTGCTGCCCCACCAAGGATGCCTCAACAGGCAACATCTGTACAGTTTTGTATTTCTACCCATTTCCTGTCACCAGAGGCTCACAACCTGCCACCCCCTAGTCAGGAACATCATCTAGTCATGGGCAATGCTGCGTATCAGGCCCAAAACATGGAATGTTCCATCACGGTGTATGCTCACAGTCCCAAAATTTTCTTCTTCCTTGTCATGGTCCAGTTCAAGCCCTGATAGCGCAAGCTAATACCATGGACACATAGATTAGTCATTTCATGAAATTAAAATTGAATTAAACAATCCCCATTAAAGGATGTGGTTCCTGACTCTGAACAACTTCCCACCACCACTTGTGATCTTACTACTTTCTTGGTGTTGTAGTTACTCCCTGCCCCCCACAACAGGGCAAACTCCCCAACCTATATGGGTATGGTAAGGTCTGATGCACCGCCTGGCTTGTGCATGTACTGACCTATATAATCTGAGTGTGATATTGCATGCGTTTCTTTATTCTGTGCTGTCAGTCTCATGGTCAATAGTTGCAGACTAAACACCACCTCTTTGTCATTGCCACAATGTACAGTGCCCATCTCTACCTCAGCTGTAGTAGTGCTGTTGTCACATGTTCCTCCTTTTAGTCTTCACACTGCCTTTTTGTTATTATTATGACTGATGTGACAGGCTCTGCAATATTGTTCCCCCGCTGCTCCATTTGTTTGTGCAATACCATGTTGTGAAGCATGGCACATATAACAAATCTCTTATTGTATATGTATGAACTATACTGATATGCCCCTTCCGAGATACCTAGACATTAGAAGCATTCCTTCAGTAGTCTGAATAAATGCTCCACCACGTTTCACATTTCTTCATGGGTTGTGTCATAGGCCATTTCCTGATTGTTCTCGAGGTAACATATTGGAAGCATCTAGCAGGACTCTAGGGCATATCAGCCACCACCTGCAACACACAGCAGACAGCAGATTGTATGTGGCTTTCTCCCTGAATGCATGATACCAATGCATTTAAGTCTATCTATCTTACATATGTGTGTGCACCTACCAACCATTAGACCTTGTGGGAAGTCCAATCACAAGAGCCATTGGTACAGGTCAGTCTTTTGCCAAATATGTGAATACTTTGAACTGTCCAGATGATGCACAAACACATTATATATTATGCCATGAGCACTGTGGGCTACATGACAATGCAGGAAATGAAAGCCCTTCCTACTGATGTACTGCAGTCATTACAAACCACCTGGTAGTTTAAGGAGTAAAGACCCCCTCTGTTAATGTATAACAGGACCTCTTGAAGAGGTGACACCTTAACAGCAACATGTGTGGAATTTATGACTCTTAGAACCACAGGGAAAAGGGCTATGTTATTAAAGGCATTTATGGTGTTCATTCTTTTTTCTGCTGCCCTGATGTACCAGATATGATCCTTCAGATTTTGTAACATAATGTTGGGGAAATGATTCAAGATTTGTAAGGCTAATGCCTATGAAATCCCTAATGAGCCCCATGTTTGTTTCTGGAAGGTCCTTGCCACTAAGATGGTTAAAGCTACACGTGTATATGCAGGAGTGGGCACAAAACGCATCTCCCATGATTTCATCTGGGGTGATACAATTCAACAATGTCTCTTACAGCAACCTTGTCCACTTGGAAATAGTCCACATTCGGTTAATCTGTGAGCTGGAGACATGTCATGTGCTGTCTGTACCGCCTCCATTGTTGCAGATGTCTATGATATGCACCATTGCAAGCACTGTTTCTGACAGCAGCTCCCAATACATGCAGCTGCCATACTGCTGTTGCAGTTAACAGCAGGTCTTCCATCATGCACAACAATAATTTTAGAGTATAAAATGGATCTGTGCTGCCCAGCAGTGCTGCTATTACATACACTTCTGAATCAGTCTACTATTTGCGATTTCTTCAATTGCATCATAATCTGAGTGGCTCATTCACATGTATTTCTTCATCTACACTTCATTATGGACTCATTAGCATGCATGGCATATAGCAGCACTTTGACCATTGGGTGGTCTTGTTATTAGCAGGGTTCATTTCATAGCTCTCAACTTTTTTTTCCTTGAGAATTCTGAGCAAAACAAAAAAGCGATGAGGGACAAAAACCCAAATCAGTGACAATCTGTAAATATTACTCTAATTCACATAGAAAGCTAATAAAAGGGCTATTTTTATCAACACATTTCTGAAGAAAATGGAGTATGAAACTCCAGTGTCTGACATTGCTGGCTGACTGTAATCCTTAGTGATTTAGTAGAAAACCAAAAATATTATAAGAGACAGTATTATGAGGCAAAATCAGGAAAAGAGGAGAAGGATTATTAACTGGTGTACAGCAATGTGCTAACCATCAATGAATCCCAGTCTATATGTATAGAACTTTTTAAAAAAATCTGCATATATAGATATATGAATATATTGATTACTGCTATTCTTGGGTTTCTATAAATTATTAATCTGTTAACATAGAAAAACATGAAATCTTTCTTGTAGTTGCTATTAACTAATAAACAGCACAGCAAGGTTAAAACTGTAAAACTCCTTTTTTATTTCTATTGTGGATGTCAGAGTCTAGTGGATATATTTAGCTTGGTGCTTTAAAAAATACAAAATTGCTTTGAGAGGGCTTGGTACTAAAGCACCATGATGTACTTTTCTTTTACAAAATGTATTGTCATGGATGACATTTTAGCACCGTAGGAAGCATAAAAGCTCTAATTTCCATGCAGAGCTGTGAAAAGAAAAAAGATTTGCCATTTAAGACCTATAGTGGTCTCCTCGTGGCACTCACAGTAAATTACAGCAGGAAACAAAAAAAGCTTTTAATTAAGATCTAAAATAGCCAGTTCAGTACATTCAGTGCCAAGTATCAGTCAGCCATCATTGTCTTGAGTAGCCGGTATCCTACGGTGTGAATTGTGATTGGGTTGCTATGATTTTCTTGCAATCCCAACACATTCTCTACAACTGATAAAAACTGCTCAGACATGCTTTTCTTGGCACATCCCTATTCTAAACCTAGTGAGTGGGGAGTTTTCTAACAGTCTGATACTTATAAAATTGAATTAAACAATCCCCATCCTTCAGTTATGGCATACGTATGGTGTCCAGGGTAGTCATATTGATTCAGGGGTATTCTGTACAGTTCTATAACACATGTGAACATACCATGGCATTTAAAGGCTGCATTTTAAACTCACAACCCTACATAAATCTACATACACTTCTAACAGTGCAGCCAATAACATGTAATTATTCCTATTTTAATATGAGGAAGCGAAACTGTGCAAAGATGTTGCAAACTTTAGCATGAATGATAGCTGCAACCATCTGAAATGGTTTTCCACTGAAGTTCACTAAATTATTTGAGTATTTGTTATGTTGTACAGGATTTAAGGAACATAAACATATGCAAGATTCACCTCCCGGGTTAGAGCTTTAAAAGTGTGACAGCAGGGGCCATGGAAGGGAAATGTTCTTTGATTCCTTTATGAAACCATCATTTTTCTTTGTTTTGTCTAGTTTCCCTAATCATTAGTGTTGAGATATAGCAGGCGTATTTTAATCCGATATTTCAATGGCTAGGAAAGTTTCTTTTTGTTCTGTCCTTTACAACATAACTCTCAACCTCTTAGCACAAGGAAACTGTACAAAACTGAAAATAATATTCGGGGGTGAAAAAAAAACCAAATAGTGACAGATTTTAAATATTTCTCTTCTAAAGTTAGAACGTTGCTCGAATAACAAAATTTGTATCAGTCAGCATGCATTGCGTGTCATTATTTAGTGACTTCAGTCCTCAGTTCTTTGCCAGAAAATCACACATTTTAAGACGAGCACACCAAAAATATGAGACAAAAATCTGAACATTCTGTGAAAACCTGGACAGTTGAGAGGTATGCCTTTATCTGTCTGACTTTTTCTTCCTAGACATGTACTTCCTTCTGTGGACTCAGTAATAATTACCCATTGACATCATAGTCTTTGGGCAAGTAATTGTACCAGATGACTACAGTGTCTCCTGGCTTCTAAGTCACATCTGGACTATCTGTGAACTGAGTATGAAGTTGTGGTGTCTCTAGGTAGCTACCGATCTACAGCAATATTTGTGCAGAGCCTGCAGTGAGAATGGCACAGGATCGCTAATTGCACATGAGAACTTTCATTGCCTCTGTTTCCCGTCTTGTACAACAAACTGTAACATCTCCATTACAGAATTAATCCATGCTTGCCACTGGAGGGGGGGGGGGGGGCATATATAGGGACAATGGTTACAGTACCTAAATGTGGAGGAGGTAAGTTCAGTAGATCAACAAGCAAAATACTAACAAAAAAGATCAGAAATAAAGTTGACAGAAGAGTGTACGTTCTCTTAAGACATAACCTCAGAGCATGCATATTAAAAACAAAGTTTTTTGCATTGGGGATAAGCATCCCTGCACCCTCAAAATCCACTGACACTTAAATATATCAACTCCAAGATCACAGAATGCCAGGGAAAAAGGCATATTCCCCAAACCCAATATTATAGCAGTCTTGCATAAAAGTTGATAGCTATCCTATTGACCAAATTAAGCAGGCAGGTAAGCTGTTGACTAAATCACCAGTTGATAAATATCAGGGCTCTCATATAAATATATATATATATATATATATATATATATATATATATATATATATATAGATATATATATATATAGATATATACAGATATTGATAGATATAGATATATATGTATGTGTGCATGTGTCATTCCTCTCAACCTCTTAGAGGAAGAAATCTGGACAAAGCCATGCATAAAAGTGGTACAAAGGACCAAAACTAGGGAAAGTTTTTAAATATTGCTCTTACAAACTTACAAAGTTGATAGAATAACATGTTTTACATTAGTGTGGATTTTCTGAATGGTATGAAGTCTGAAACTCAAATATCTGTCATTATTTTTTAACTTTGATGGGCAGCTGCGGTGGTGCAGCGGTTAGCATTGCCGCCTCACAGCAAGAGGTTCTCCGATTCAATCCTTGACTGGGGTGCCTTCTGTGCGGAGTCTGCATGTCCTCCCTGTGGTTGCGTGGGGTTCCTCCGGGTGCTCTGGTTTACTCCCACATCCCAAAGACATGCTGTAGGTGGATTGGATACTCTAAATTGGCCCTAGGCATGAGTGCGTGCGTGTGTGTGCCTTCTGTGGAAGGTTGGGTGCCGGGCTGGCAACTCAACACCATAAAACGCCACTGCCAGTCATGAGCAGACAGGTGATCCACTGTGATGACCCCTAACCAGGAAAAGCCAAAAAAGAAGAAGAAGATTTTTTAACTTTGATCTTTAATGATTTGGCACTAATTTTCCAGAAAACCACAATTTTATGAAAAAACGGACCAAAAATATGACGCAAAAATCTGGACATTCTGCAAAAATCTGTACAGTTGAGAGATATGCTGCGTGTGCTTATTGGCATTTTGATGTCTAATCAGTGGTTACAGCCCCCATATGAAACACAGTAACACAACAGCTTTTCTAGAAAAACATTTAAATGGATTTTATATCATAACAGCTTATATACTTACACACACAGGCATACACTGATACATTTCCAGTCATGCACCTTCACACACACACACACAAACACACACACACACACACACATATACACACACACACACACACACACACACATATTGTATAGTACATCAGATTTTCTTGATGTCAGATGGAGACAATAAGTCTATCTAATCTGCCATTAAGTGCTTTGGCATGGTATCTGCTTTCCACCCACTTTACCCATTCTCTACCACTCTTCTGCCCTCCCGAATGTCTTTGTGGATTCCCTCTCCATCAGCTGCTCTAATAGTTTATTTCATGGGTCTACAACCCTCTTTATGAAGAACTGCAATAAGAGATCAGGGAAGCACTTAGTAACTACTGTTGATGACTGAATACCGCACCATCTGATGTTCCTGTTCAGCATTATTCCTTCACATCTCCCTGATATTATGTTGTACTGTAGTATAGCTCCTCTAGTTTCCAGTCATATCCCTTCTGCTCCGTCCTATGGATCTTTCTGGAAGCCTACTTCTGAATTCCCTACAACAATTGATGTTTCTTTCTGTATACGAGCTTCAGAACTGCATGCAGTACTGAATGTGTGGTCAAACTAAAGTCCTGTACAATGGAAGCATCACTTCCTTGCTTCTTGTGTCCATCTTCCTGTAGATACATTCCAGCATTTTGTTTGCTGTAGCCACTACCCTCTTATCTGCTCTTGATTGCACAGTCCATATGTGATCAACACTCCAGATCCATTTCCTGCTCTCCTGCTACATATTTCCTTTCTGATATATCATGCCAGGATTGCTGTGGCCTAAATCCAGAGTTTTGCTTTTGTAATCACCATTCTGCCCTTTGCCAGCCTTTACAAGTCCCTTCCTGCCCTCTTCCGCATTCTCAACTGTTGCACCTGATTTATGCTTCCTCACTGAAAAGGGGACCTACAGACACTAGATCCTACCCAGTTCGGCTTTGTCAAGGGCAGATCCTGCCTTTTGAACCTGGTTGACTTCTTCGAAACAGTCACCAAAGCCATAGATGAAGGGAAGGTAGTGCACACAGCCTATCTGGACCTTGCAAAGGCATTTGACACAATACCCCACTCGGGCATCATAGATAAGCTATCCAGCTTAAATATAAACCCCTATGTCACAAGATGGGTCACAAACTGGCTCAAAGACAGAACCCACAGAGTGAGAGTTGCTGGAGCCATGTCAGACTCGAAACCGGTCACAAGTGGCATCCCACAGGGTTCTGTCCTGGGACCACTCTTGTTTGGTATATACTTTTCCGAGGTACAGGCAAACGTGGGAGGACTATGGCTCACCAAGCTCGCAGACGACTGCAAACTGGGCGCCATAATTGACTCTCCAGCTGACACAAACATCCTTCAAAAAGGTCTCACAGAGACAGATAACTGGTGCCAGTGCCATGGTTTAAAGCTAAATGCCAAAAAATGTATAGTCATACCCTTTGGCAAAAACAATGTGCCCACAAATGACCACAAAGGCGGAAACCCATTAAGTACAGAGAAAGTTATTAGGGACCTGGGGACCCAAGTTGATAGCAATCTCTCCTTTGAAAACCACATTGCCAAAGTGGTTAGAAAGACCTTCTACATAGCCCACCTCATCACGAAGGGTTTCACATCTAGATCAAGAGAGGTAATCGTGCCCCTTTATTCATCCCTCATCAGGCCCATCATAGAATACAATGCCCCTTTTGGGATGTACCTTACCCGACACCTGCAGCAATTAGAAAGATCCCAAAAGTATCTCACCAAGAGGATCAAGGGTCTCAAACAGATGCCATATGCTGCTCGGTTAAAAAAACTCCAGCTCTACTCAGTTGCATACCGCCTACTTCGAGGCGATCTATGCCTGACATACAAAGCTATGTCAAATCCAGAATTAATGGACATGCTCCACCTCAGTACATCTAAATCCCTTAGAGCCACACGCTCGAGGGACTTGAACCTCAGCACAGAAATAAATAGAACTTGCTGGAGGGACAGGTTCATAACCCAGAGGCTCCCTTCGCTCTGGAATAGAATTCCAGTTCGTGTGAGGCAGAGCACCTCACTGAAGCTCTTCAAGAAGAATCTCGATAGGTGGATGGGGGATAGTAGGTTTGTCCCAGGGATTACTCCCGTGTCACTATTAGACAGAGGCACAGTAAACTAAACCGTAAAAAGGGCACAGTATACTCAAATCAAGGGGTGGCGTAAGCCATACAGAATCGGGCTAGGCTTATAATTGCCCCAGGGCAGATAGCCTAGTATGAACCTATATGTTCTGTCAGATATGTCTGAGATGGACACACTGCAGAGTACTGGACCCAGGAGAGATCCCTATGGTACTCTGTCACTTTCTTAATTTTTTAACAATGTCCACCTCACTATAACCCTTCATGTCTTACTGTTCAGCTATGCAGCTATCACTTCCTCTGTGATGGCCATCCCTCTCCAAACCCTTCAGTCTTCTTATTAGCTATCCACAGACATAGGAATAGGTGTGCATAATTAATGCATACATACATGTCTGTATCAGGGGTGGCTCGTGCTATTGGGCTGCAGGACTGCAACCCCCCCAACTGTAAAAATGAAAAAGAAAATTAAAAAAAAAAAAAAGTAAAGTAAAACAAAAAGAAAACGAACACGAGTCCTGGAACATTATGCAGCGCACTCGCAGCATTTCCCGATTTCCAGACTGCTGGTGAACCTGGACTGTCTCACTAGCAGTCCAGATTAGGAAGACAGCATTCAGCAGCAGAGCTCCCAGAAGTCTATGCAGTTACAACTGCATAGACTGGAAGGGGATCATACTGCAACATCTGCAGGCTGGGCAAACATGGATTTTAAATGAACGGACAGACTTTGCAGCAGGAATGGATGAACTGGGCTAAGGGTGTGAGTGTGTGTGTGTGTGTGTGTGTGTGTGTGTGTGTGTGTGTGTGTGTGTGTGTGTGTGTAATGCCCCAGTTAAATATACCTGGTGGCTAGATTCAAACCTTGTACCCTGGGAACAGGTAGCAAGATCTTGAATTCCCTACCCACTACCACTTGTAAAATTTTTGCCTCATATTTTGTTCTTGTGAAATTCCTGGTTTTCTGGATTTTGAATAATGACAGGCATTTGAATTTCAGGCTTCATATACTTCAGAAAGTACATGGTAACAGTAACACTAAACCTTTTATTCTAGCAATGTTCTGTTTATAAGATCAATATTTGAAATCCGTCCCTATTTTGGGGCTGTATTCCCCCATTATTGGCTTTGTCCAGTTTTTTGTGCTAAGAGGTTGAGAGCTATGGTGAGAACTGAATTCACTGAATATGTTTGTGAGCTGTATTCCCCCATTATTGGCTTTGTCTATGTGTTTTGTGCTAAGAGGTTGAGAGCTGTGGTGAGAACTGAATTCACTAAATGATAGCCATTTAAGTTTCAGTCTACCTGTCTTTCAAGAAACAGTTGATTTGGCATAGTGGTGTGTTGTTTTGACTATAGTGCACAGGGTCCAGTGTTCAAGACTTGGCAGTGAAAAGTATGGTGGTAACACAACATTTTATTCGAGCAACTTTCCAAGATTATACAAGCAATGTTTAAAATGTCTCCCTAGTTTTTTGGCTTTTGTCCGTCCCCCCCAAATAAATTTTGGCTTTTTCCAGATTTCTTGTGCTTCAAAGTTGAGAGATACAGTTGAGTGTTGAGTTTACAAGAAGCTGAGAGTTTGAAGAGAAGTTTAATGCTGCTTATGCTGAGTCAGCTTGTATTGTTAATAGCACAACAGGTAGTGTACTTGTGTTTGATGTAGAAGGCTGTGGGTTCTACTCCCACAGTATATAGATCCATTGCTGATACTGTACTGTGTTATACTTTTAAAGAGGGTGGATGCTGCATTCCTGAGAATGTCCTCTTTGGTGGAGATACCTAGTAACAATGAACCTGTTATCAGTTTGCCATCCATTCCCTATTACAATATCATTAGCTTATCATTTTTTTATTGTAACATAGGCAATTTATTCCGCAATGGCAACATGCACTTTATTTGTAGATGAAACAATGAAATATAAAGTTGCTTGCTAGCAGCAACCTGTTCATTAGTTACAGATCTCTTTAATGTGGAATTATTTAGATGATTTTTACTTCTACAGAGATTGTGCATATTTACTGGTACTGGTGGATTGTAGAAGTTTGAGTAGACTTTTATGATGGAAATATTCTGAACTGGGCAGTTTTATCATTAGTTCATGCATTTTGTTTCATTGTTTACTGAAAAAATGTTCAAAACAATAAATTTAAAATGCCCTCTAATAGTTGTACTGTATTATACGAGGAATATAATTTAATACAATCAGGAAGTGTATCAAAGAACACATGTATGTTTCCTGTGCAAGGGGCCTATCATTTGAAAACAGCCCAAATTAATCTTTATCTGCCACTGGCCAGATGTATTTTCTTTGAATGTGGGTTTCAATGCTGTTTCAATGAATGTGAGTTTCAAGTGCAGAGAAGTTTTAATGGTAAGTCTATTTTCATTGTGAGACTGCATTACTTTGTTTAGCAGATGTCTATTAGTGTCTGTGCTGTAAAATGTAAAATAAAACTTTTAAATGGAATTCAAATCCTCACAGAAGTAAAGCAGTATGCACATTACAGTGTTTGCAGTAAATGGGGTGAAATAGCCAAGTAATGGGACATTAGAATAGCTGCAGGATGGAGGCCCCATTCAACCATGATTTCGTGAGGGGAGAAGAGTGGCAAACTCAGACAGCCCCAGCTGAACTATATCTCTTAACTGTCCAGATTTTTGCAGAATGAATAGATTTTTGCTTCTTATTTTTGGTTTGTTCCTCATAAAGTTTGTGGTTTTCTGGCAAATTGTTTAGGAATGAAGTCACTAAATACTGAACCGACAGTTTCAGACATCATACTCTTCAGAAAAATGCATGCTAAAGCAAGACCTGTTGTTCTGTCAACTGACTAAGTTCACACAAGAGCAATTTTTAGTAATGTTTGTGTGTTCCCCCAATATATTTGGCCTTGTCCAGATTTCCTGAGTTAAGGATGAGAGGGACGTGCAAATAAATCACTTTATGGAATTAGGTATAACCAAACCTCTCAACTGTCCCTGATTTGGGCTCAAAATGATGCTCTCCCCTAATAATCCTTCTGCAAAATGGCAAATTTGGAAGAAAATGTGGAGGGTTTACAATTAATAAATAATTGTAATGATCAGACTTATCGATTACTTTTAATTTCAGAAATGCATGTAGATTCTCTTATTTTGTCAGCTGCTCAAGTTAACAGTACTAATATTTAAAAAAGTGCCCATTCTTTGACAGGTTCCCAGCTGTATTGTGTGGCTATTTTATATTTTTTCCATCACATTTATGGTCCATTTTTCATAAAATTGTGGTTTTCTGGCAAATTAGTGGCAAATAATTAAAGATTGAAGTTAGAAAATAAAGACAGACATTTGCGTTTCAGATTTCGTACCTTTTAGAAAAATCATACTAATTCAAAACCTACTATTCTATTATCTTTCTAAGTTTATAAGAGAAATATTTAAAAAATGTTCTTATTTGTGGGCCTTTGTCCCACTTCTGTTTATGGCTTTGTCCAGATTTCTTGCTCTTAGGCTGAGAGGTATGACAAATGTGTCAGGGCCATCACCGTTAGCCAGAGACATTTCAAATTGTGACATATTTGTACTACACTTCCCCACATAGTGACTCTGGATGTGTCCAAGCAAGGCAAGGAGCAGTTATGCAGTGTACGTGTGCAGAGTATCCTCCCCATCCAAGGTAGACACAAGTACTACAGTAGCTTTTTATCTGTCCTTGATTTTGCAGAATGTTATGGTTTTCTGTCATATTTTTATACTGTTGATGTATGCTTCTTATTCAGAAAATGCATGTCATTGCAGTGCCTGTTGCTCTGTATTTAAGTAGCAATGCTTTAATGACCATCAGGTACGCTTGTCTAAGACTGTAAGATGCAAGTAAGCTTTAATAAGTATACTGTTAAAGAATTACCAAAATTGAAAGCCTTTTTGTTGTTGCTATGCAGAGAATATTTAAATAACTAGATAGCATAAAAGCCTTAGGTATTGAAATGCATATGATAGTACTTTGTAATAAAGGACAAGATTACAGTATTTTCAGAAGCTCATTACATTTGTTGGAGACTTGCAGTCATCTTTGCAGGCTTTACCTGTAAACTAAACAGAATGCCAATATATCATGCATGGTCCATAACCTGTGCAGTAATTCTTTAAGCAATTTATCTTGAGCTTGTTTCTTGTTTGCTGTTCATTTTTTACTTAGATCATGTTTTCCCCATGAAACAAGTAGATAGTTGTTGTCAGGCAGCAGGTCTTTTTTGGATAAGAATATTTTTTACAAGTGGGGGTATTGCTACCTTTAGCATGTTACTTTGAACTTTTATAAAGCTGAATATAAATTATAATGAGAACTGCAGTGCAAGGAGAAGTGGTTTGAGTTGAGTGCTGCTTGTTTTTTTATATCTGATTTTGACTGGCATTCCAGTAATGTATTTAAAAAGTAATTTATTTTATCATGCCTCACGGCCTTTTTGTTTCCATCTAGATATTAAGTAAGCTGTCATGTAGCCAATGCATTGAAATATTTTTTTTCTTCTACAATTCATTTTGTCTTGATTGGACTCTCATAATGACGGTTTGGCAATGGCACCCAGGGCAGAGCATTTAAATAAAGTCCCAGTTTTTGCAGTTTTTAGCATAGCTCCAGCCCTGTCTAGTTGCCCACACCTCTTCCCATTAGTCCCCACCCATTCAGCTGTCTCCTACAGCCCCCCTTTGATTTGAAGTCACCAGCCACCACTGGTCTGTATATGTATATTAGTCATCTATCAGAAATTGACTATAGCAGGATTTTTATACAAATAATTAAATCATCATGCTGGCCTTCTTATAGCCCTGTTAGCTATTTTTCTTTTAGGTGGAATATTTGCTGCCAAATGACTTTTTAAAGTCTAGTCTTAAAAGTATCCATGGGTTCATGATTGTGAATATCCATCATAGGATCATAGGTTCATAGGTTGGTACTAGGGTATTGGCCCAAGGGTCTATACAAGCCTAGCCATAACAATTCCCTGGCTATTTCTTCCCACACTGTTTACTTTCCTGGACCCCTGTCTAGCATGGCAACTGATGTGATCCCCAGGGTGAATTTCCTTTCTCCCATCCAATCATCAAGGTTCCTTTTGAAGAGGGCCAAAGAGGTGCTCTGCTTGACATGTATGGGCAGTCTATTCCAGAGTCTGGGGAGTCTCTGGGTCAGGAACCTATCCCTCCAGCATGTTTTGTTTATTGTGATGACAAGATTTAGATCCCTGGAGTATGTGGCTCTGAGGGATTCGGATTTCTTTAAGTGTAGCATGTCCAACAGCTCCGGGTTTGACATGGCCTTGTATGTTAAGCAGAGATCGCCTTGGAGTAGACGATATGTGACAGAGTATAGCTGGAGTTTTTTAAGGCAGTCAGCATAGGGCATCTGCTTTAAGCCTGTGATTCTTTTAGTGAGGTATTTTTGCGGCCTTTCCAGTTGTTGCAGATGTCTTGAGAGGTACATACCAAATGGGGCATTGTATTCTATAATGGGTCTAATGAGGGATGAGTACAGTGGGACAATGACCTCCTTTTTTCTGGATGAAAAGCCCTTAGTGATGAGGTGTGCCACATAGAAGGATTTCCTGACTGTTGTGGTGATGTGGTTATTGAAGGTGAGACCACTGTCCACCTGTGTCCCTAAGTCTCTTATCACACTTTCAGTGTTTAGTGTGCTGCCACCTATGTGATAATTCACGGGTACATGTGTTTTCCCAAAGGGGATAACTATACATTTCTTGGCATTGAGCTTGAGCCCATGGCTCTGGCACCATCCCGGAGTAAGTAACCACTAACACCAAATGTCACGAAAATGAAACTGCACCATCCACAACCCACCCAGGTGGGGGGCTACAACACCCACACCCCCCATAACTAAATATACCAACTCCAAGATTACACTACAGTTGAACAGATAAAGGACTCCTACCATGAATGCTCAGTCTGGGGTATATATAAGAGACAATATCAGAGGACGTTCGACCTTTTCTAAAATTATGCTTGCCTGCCAGAACTGCAGTATCACTTATGTTTTTCGTAAAGTAATTCAGACACTGTGTAATGCAGTTGAAGCGTTATACAGTTCAACAGGGTCCAGTTCACTAATGTCAATATCTAGTTAGTTACAGCGATAAGTATCACTCAAGCAAATAGCAAGCTTGATATTTCTTTCACATGCAGACTCTGTTTTATAAACATTGATTTTATAAAGTTACCTTCTCTTTATCATTTAACTGGAGAGGTTTTTATTCATTTAAATTCACCACTGTTAAATTCGCCTATCACTAGTTTCTCACAGATAATAAGGATTTATTTCCTTGGTGAGAGGGTAGTAGCAGCATACTTTATAAATATATGGGTCTACCTCAAAATATCAAAATCCCAGAAGATCGAAAATGACATTGTCAAGACATCAGCGAAAACTCATTTCAGCAACGGACCAGATCAGCAAATTTATTCCCAAGTTAAGTAACCTGTTGTCAAACGAGGTGAACTTTGCCCTTTCCCCAACTGTAGTGCAATCTTGGAGTTGGTATATTTAGTTATGGGGGGTGTGGGTGTTGTAGCCCCCCCACCTGGGTAGGTTGGGGATGGTGCAGTTTCATTTTCATGACATTTGGTGTTAGTGGTTACTTACTCTGGGAAGATCTTCATCGATCCGGTCTTTTGCTAATGTGAGTTTTTGCTGATTTCATCTCAATGATGTTATCTTCGATGTTGTACGACTTTGACATTCTGAAGTAGACCCATGTATAATATATATATATATATATATATATATATATATATATATATATATATATATATATATATATATATATATATATATATATATACAGGCCAGCAGTGAGTCATTTTGTGTGTGTGTGTGTGTGTGTGTGTGTGTGTGTGTGTGTGTGTGTGTGTGTGTGTGTGTGTGTGTGTGTGTGTGTGTGTGTGTGTGTGTGTGTGTGTGTGTGTGTGTGTGTGTGTGTGTGTGTGTGTGTGTGTGTGTGTGTGTGTCTGCAGCTGCATCATTTTTATTCTTTGTTAGATATATATATTTTATTTTGCTACTAGTGACTGATGATACTATCTCCATATTTATTTTTTTTTTAATTTTTATCTTCACTTGTTGATACTGGTACAGTAACACTGATTAATATATCTCTGTTTATACCTCTCTGATTTAATTCATTGAATTCTGCTTTAATGTATATTTTCTGTATATATTACTGTAATCAAACTAGATTCCTGCTTTTATGTATATATATTCTGTACATGTTACTGTATTTATTATCTGTAACACTATTTCTACTTCTGTACCAATTAATGTTTATATTTTTTTCTGTATCTATGTTCTTGCTGGAGCTTTTCTCCCCAGGCTTCCACTGAAAATGGGCTCTTTTTCTTTTAGGCCCAGTGGACTTTTCCAGTAAACAAATGCAATATATATATATATATATATATATATATATATATATATATATATATATATATATATAAATATTATAGTGTTCATCATGGTGAAAACAGAATGTCAGCCAGATGCAGACCATACCATACATGCCTGTAGTTCCTTGTATCATAAAAAATACCATGGCCTAGCCTAAACACTTGTTCTCCCATTGTAAACAAGGCAATTATACCTTCTGAACTTCTGTATGGTGTTTTGGTGCCATTGTTGCAGGCTCCTCTATGTGGGCAGGATGGGCAGCCAAAAAGAGTAACCTTCCAAAAAAATCATTGGTTAGCTCTGTCAGATAATTTAGTTGCTGTTTTCTCCACTGTTGTGCGACTTTGGAGTTGGTATATATGAATGAGTCCATGAATGTGGAGAGTAAAGGGGAACCTGTCCCCCTACAAAAACAAAATTGTTGAGTTGTTAGTTAAAGGTGGTTTTGGCAAATGTTTTTAGTTTTTTTTTTGTTTTCTGTTTGCCCAAATTACCTTCAATGACTCAACATGAATCCTACTAATGCTGATGTCTATTTGAGAATAGATAAGCCATCAATGCATTTAATACCAGTCCAGGAGAGAGTAAGAAGGTTGTACTATTTGGATCTACTACCATTTGGAGAAGAAGCTAAAGAATATTGCACTTGTTTGGTAGAATTGTTATAACCACTAAAATGCATATTGGATGATATTGTGTTTTGTACCCGTGCAACATCAATGAGCCTGTGAGTTTATTAATCCTGATCTAACAAGCTGACTTACAGATGGGTGCTTCATTTTGTTTTGCAGTGTGTCTCTTCAGAATTAATATAATGCTGCTTTTATTTCAGTGTTTCTGTTTACATTAGTGTGAACATATACAGATTAAACGAATGTTGGCTTGAGCAATCAGGAAAAAATAATATATTAAACAACATAAATGGATCAAATATATGTTCATTCATAGAGCCGCGGTGGTACAGCGGTAGCTTTTGTTGCCTCACAGCAAGAGGTTCTCCTTTTCGATTCTCGGCTGGAGTGCCTTTTGTGTGGAGTCTGCATGTCCTCCCCGCGGTCGAGTGGCCTCCGAAAGACATGCCTGAATGGACGTTCCTTCGCTGAAGGTTGGGTGTCGGGCTAGCAACTCGGCACCATAAAAAATTTACTGCCAATCATTAGCAGACCGGAGTTCCGCTGTGACGACCCCTAACCGGGAAAAGACAAAAAAAATATGTCTGTTCATAACGTAAGCATTATTTGATAGGCTGGCTTTTTAAACTGACTTAGGGATGGGAGATTGGTATAATGGTGAAGCTGTTTACTTTGCAAACAAAAGGTGCAGGGTTTGATTCTTATATGGGGTAACTGGCTAGGCTTTAAATAGTCCACAAGGACAGTCAGCCTAGTACTAATTTTTGCTTATTTTTTTTGCAATGACTAAATACAGCAGGATGCTTTGAGAGTATGAAAGATGTAGTGTGAAGCATTTGTTAACATCTTTTTTACCATATCTCTCCCTCTGTGCCTGTGTGTGTGTGTGTGTGTGTGTGTGTGTGTGTGTGTGTACATATATACATAGATGTGTAACTTTTCCTCAAAGCTGCTAAATGCCAATCCAAAAATGACAGACGCTTAATCATATATATAGATTAGGTTCATAGATTAGAACTAGGCTAACTGCCCTTGCAAGCCATTTTTAAGCCTAGCCAATTATCCCTTGTGAGACTCAAACCCTGCACCTTGTGTTTGTAAGGCAAACACCTTAACCATTAGGCCACCCTCCCAACTCATTGAGCTATACAAACATTGATCCACAAAGGATCAAAACATATGAAACTGCGTTATTGCAGGGGTGCAGCCTCCCACATCTCCTGCTAATTATATATGCCAAATCTGAGACAACACTACAGTGGTTAAAGAGCATATTCTCTAATCCCCACTGTACTCAGATCTCATAGTGACAAAGTAGGTACCTTTTGAGCAGCTGTGTTTTGATTAGCTGTACTGGATTTTCACTCATCAATGAAATGCACATCAATAAAAGATTATACACCTGTATATAAACTGTCAGTGTTTGGAACATCAACATTCCATTTAGTATGTGAAATTTGCTTGTGCATTTATGGTGTGTGTGTGTGTGTGTGTGTGTGTGTGTGTGTGTGTGTGTGTGTGTGTGTGTGTGTGTGTGTGTGTGTGTGTGTGTGTCTTGTGCAGTGGTGCTGTTAATGAAAGTTTTTTTCCTAAGTTATTGTGTAGAGTTGTGGTTATGGATGGTAGCAGGGTTAATGTTAGGGAGAGCACACATGAGTAAGGCAAAGCCTCCCTGTCTATCCACACATGACTAAGAAGCCTCTCGTGTGCTAATCCTAACCTTAATCAGTGTCACATCAGTGACTATATTCATGCCACTGCAACTGAGTGCCAATTATAGTTCCTCTATCATTCAGGTAGCCATTAATGGATTTTATCTTCTTAGCCTAAAAGCACCACTGTTGGATGAAGTGGTCACTTAGAGATGAGAGGACCTGGTACTCCCCCTAGTGCATGTCTGTGCTTCCACACATGTGCAGTGATGGTTAGTGTATATACGCAGCATTACCGGCTCAAGTACATTTCCATGACTTACGTACAGTGTGCAGTGGACCACTCCCTTCCTCTCCAAGATACTGACTCCCACCCCTTCCCATAAGAGCTTTTAATGCCATGTGCACTAACATGATCCCAGATCATCTAGGCCACAGTAAGTGGTTTCTTCTCTGTCCCAGAGTTCACCTTGTTCTCAACACGGTGGTATTAAAAGCAAAACTAGATAGAGAGCTGCAGTCTTTAATGAGCATCAAGCATATTTTGTGGTCTTCTGCCTTATTAACAATGCTTTTTTTGGCCAGTTGTCAAATCAGAGTCCTAAACTCTTAAACCCGTAAGATGTTAGAGGACATATAATTTCTTACTCCTGACAGGAGGAATGTTGTAATGGCTATTAAAATTATTTTGTGACATACAACCAGTAACTTATTCACTCTCTATGTTTAGTTCATTTTCCCTCTTAGCGACTATGTATTTTGAGCTCTTGGACAGCAGTCTGAATCAATAGAATCAATGATGTAATTAATAATCTCACTAGTTGTATACTTTTAATTGTTGATACAGGTACAGCTGCAGTGGGTGGTCATGGTGGTGCAGCAGTTAGCGTTGTCACCTCACAGAAAGAGGTTCTCTGGTTTGATCCTCGGCTGGGGGTGCCTTCTGTGCGGAGTCTGCATGTCCTCCCTGTGGTCACATGGGTTTCCTCCGGGTGCTCCGGTTTCCTCCCACATCCCAAAGACATGCTGTAGGTGGATTGGACACTCTAAATTGGTCCTAGGTATGAGTGTGTGTGTGTGTGTGTGTGTGTGTGTGTGTGTGTGTGTGTGTGTGTGTGTGTGTGTGAGTGTGCCTTCCGTGGAAGGTTGGGCGCCGGGCTGGCAACTTGACACCGTAAAACTCTACTGCCAATCACGAGCGGACAGATGATATGCTGTGGCAACCCATAACTGGGAAAAGCTGAAAGAAGAAGAAGGCAGGTACAGCTGCAATCATGCATTCGATTCATGCACACTGCTGACATGACACAGCTGAATGAAATGCTTGTGCTATTCTGGACCACTGTACTGCTGAAAAGGTGACAAGGAAGCCAGTGGAGTGAATGTCATAGTACTTAGAATCAGAGAATGCCTGCAGCTGCAATGAATGATCAGTAGGCCACACTAATGAACACTACAACAGAGGGGCATCCCACGCATTTTCAGCTCTGGTCTAAGGTTAACAGTAAAAAAGAAAAAGAGAAAATGCCCTTAAGCCTTACAGCCACCCACTCCCTTGTTTAAGGCTCTTCATATTTATACTTGAGGACTCAACATAAATAAAGCTTGTCCCGCATGAAAGGCTGGGCTTACTTCAACAGTATCCCTTCATTGGGAAATAGAGCCACTGACAGACAGCACAATTTGTTTCACCTAATTGATTTTTTTTTTACTTGGCTTCTCTTATCACATTCTATAAAGGGGATAGTCTGTGACATGAAATCGATTCCTAGTACACTACACCTGCTGCATTCGGCAAGCGATTTCAAGCTCTTATATCTTAGCACCACACTAACAGCAAGAAATAGAAAGAGAAAAAGTGTGAAATGAAAATACCAGGCTTCTTTATGAATACATACAAGTTATTTTATGCCTGCTCAGTGGGCGCTGGTTTTGCTTTTCAGTTTTCCTTATGAATACAACCACTATGAGACCTAAAATCTTTATTAACTCCTTGCTCTCTAGATGGTTATAGACAGCTCTATTTTTGATTACAGATGCTCCCTGGCACATGTCATTTCAGCAAGTGGGATGTATAGTTATTTCTTACATGGTTGTATCAAACTTTCACATCAATCTAAAAAGAGACTATGTATGTGTATATGCACATGAGTGCGCAACACACACGTGTGTGGGTGAGAAGCATCCCCCCAACACACATACTAATTTCCAGATTTAGATATATGTAAATCGAAATAGAATGAAGGTGATTTCTAAAATGTACATGCTAATCATATTATTCATATTATGCCTCCAAACCCATTTTATGATCAGAGTTCACTGTGGTGTTTTAGCTTAAAATATTAATCCCATCCACTTGCAATATTTTTGTAACTGCACACACACAGAACATTTGTGACTGTTTTGGAGTAACACTTGTCAGTTTATATACAAAACTGCAGAGACAGTGTGAATCTGTCATGTAATTTAATTAAAAGATTAGCAGTTGTGAGCTGATTATGAAAATATGCCACGTTATTTCATATCCTACAGGACAGGTACTGCTGTGGTGCTGAAGCATATGGTGTTTCATACCAGAAATTATTACTGACGCTCTATTGGTGACACGTAGGGTGACAAACATAATAATGGACACCAGTTTCCCAGTTTAGTCAAGAAAATGCCAGAAAGTTATGAATTTAAAGTGAGTATTAAAAAATGCATTATTTTTGGAAGTTGGCATTTTATGCCAGAGCATTTGTTCACTACACCCGGATTATTCATAGACTCAGAACCTCTTCTACTGTCAGTTTGCATAATGCTGTACCTAGAATCTGTTTTAAGTCTGCAAACATAGAGATGAAGCAAAAAAGTAAATAAAAACATATAGTGAAATCACAGAAATAAGTGGAAATCACACCTACAAATATTGAATAGAATTCCCAGATGTCATATCAAGAAAATGGAATTTAATTGTTTTTTTTTTTTTTTACATTTTCAAGAACAGTAAATCAGTGTCCCTGCTAATTATATATTATATATGGTAACATTTCATAACTCTGAGGGGGAAGGGCTCAAGACACTCATAACTTGGAGAGGTATGGCCCCTCAAGACATCAAGCTAAAAGGCAAAAACTATTGACATTAAATTTGAACTTACGAATATTAAGAATATGCGCAGATGTACACAAATATTATATTAATGGATATGGACAGTGCTGAATGGTGACACCTATAAGCATGCAGGATGAGGAGAAATACTACTAATTATACTCAGTGTCCATCATGTATGGTGTGAGAAGTAATTACTGCTGTCAGAAAATATAAATAGTCAACAAAAACATGCATTCAGCCATCTGTTAATATGTTCAAACTAACAAAGGAACTTCAGTGGAGTCATGCAAAAACCTGAAAATTGGGTGAATTACTTTGCTGCTGTCTTTTTGCACCTGTCACATAACTGTAATGAGATATTCAGTATTTTTTTTATTTCACCAAAAATGATGTTTTCTTCATTCATCATGAATTACAAGCTCAAGGTTTACAGTTACTGTTTTTTTAGATGAGTGTCACCGATAAGCTCACGCTATGTACCACACAATTAGTTCAAAGTCAATGTCAAAGTAAACTTTATTGTCATTCAGATCTGCACATAGTGCAGCTAAACAAAATTATGTTGCTCCATTCCCAGTGCACGAAACATACATACATGCAGTCACTATTTAGTAATACTACAACAGACACTTACAGACATTACATGCATAAATGGATATTGCACTAAAGTATGCTAGTAGTAGTAGTGAACTTAGAATAAATGGACATGAGAGTGTCATTTACTGGATTAGTCAAGACTGTTGTTAGAGTTCAGCAATCTGGTGGATAAAGGGAAAAAAGCTTCTATTGAGCCTAGAAGTCTTACAGTGCATGCTGTGATAACGTCTACCCAAGTAAAGGCAGGAGAACATACCACAAGCAGGGTGAGTACGGTCATTTATTATCTTTCTAGCTCTTCCAATACATCAAGATTCATGTAAGTCACCCAAGGATGCCAGTGGAGAGCCAATGATTCTTTCCCCTGCTGTTACTACTCTTTGGAGAGCCTTGCAATCTGAGACATTACAGTTCCTGTACAATAAAATGATCTTGTTTGTCAGTATGCTCTCGATGGTTTCCCTGTTGAAGGCTTGGAGGATGGACTGTGACAGGTTTGGCTTCCTCAGTTTCCATAGGAAGTGTAAATGATGCTGCACTTTTTTGACAGTGTGGTTGGTCTTCACTGACCAAAGAGATCCTCTGATATGTGTATCCCCAGGAATTTAGTGCTCTTGACTTTTTCTATTGCTACTCCCTTGATTTCCAGAGCTTGATATGCTCCCTGAGACCTCCTAAAGTCCACAATCAGTTCCTTGGTCTTGCTGATGTTCAGTGCCAGATTGTTGCTGTCACATCAGCCAAGCAGATGTTCCACTTCACTCCTATATGCTGTTTCCATGTCGATCTTGATAAGACTTATGACTGTGGTGTCATCTGTGACGTTGATAATCCGGTTCAATTCATATCTGGCTACACAGTTATTTGTAAGCAAGGTGAACAGTAGAGGACTTAGGACACAGTCCTGTAGTGCACCTGTGTTCAGAGTTATGCTTTTGAAGCTATTATTTCCCACACATACCTTTTGGGGTCTGTCTGTAAGAAAGTATTCAATTGCACAGGGGGTGTTGATGCCCGTTTGGATTAGTTTCATCACTAGGTTCTGGGGGATGACAGTATTATGGGGAACTGAAGTCAATGAATAACATCCTGATATAACAGTCCTTATTTTCTAACTGAGTCAAGGTTTCATGAAGTGATAAAGAGATTGCATCTGCTGTGCAGTGGTTTGACCTGTAGGCAAACTGCAATGTATCCAATGTTGCAGGTATGCGTGCTGAAAAGTGGTCCTTGATCAGCCACTTGAAGCACTTCATTACTGTTGATATTAGAACAACTGGGCTAATCATTCAGACTTACAGGTTGTGGTTCTTATGTAAGGGAATGATAGTCATGTTCTTAAAGCATCTCACTACAATGGCTAATCACAGTGGTGTATTGAAAATTAGTTGCTTTACAATTTGAGTAGCACTTATATTAAAACAGTTTTCCACCATGTTCTCAGTGCAGGATTGCTTGTTTTGCATCTGTTCCATCTGTGATGTCTGAATCTGTTCCATCTGTGATGTCTCATTCTGCTTTGTTTCTTGTTTGGAAGCTGACTACTTACTTAGTAATATTTTAGTTTAATGCTACTGAATCATTCTTTCTCTAAGAATGAAGCATTTCACAGAAAGTGCGAGTATTTTTTTTCCAAAGGGCAGCGACATCAAAATAAGAATAATAAAGTAAGGAGGTGTCCACATAGTGTGTTTTCCCCCAGCAATATATTTATTTGGATTTATATTGGATGTGTATTTACCCAAAACTGCTTGTTCTTAGAGTAATATAGGAACAATCCTTTATGTACTCAAGAAAATAATTAAAAGTACTTATACATGAGGTAATGTGCTGGATGGCTTGGAATTCAAGCTGACATAGCCATTTTTATTTATGTTTATTGAAGCCATGGTTTAGAAAAGGAGTTTATCGAAAATCTTTCAAGAAATTGCAATTAGATAGGACTCTTGCATGGAACAAATTGTGAGATAAACAAATCCTACAGCAAAGTATGGGCCACTTTTTTAGCTTGAATATTCATGGTAAACAAACACAAAAAATAAACAGAAACAAATAATTATAATAAGAGAAGGACAGATACCAATAACTATGCAGACAAAGTAAACTATGGGCTGAAATACAAGATGGTCAGAGGAAAAATGTTTATCCTCCAATTCATTAAAGTGCAGTGAACTCTGACTTGACTATATTAAATGCCACCTACATTAAGAGCTGGTGTGGTGTGTGCATTCCCATGAAAAAAATTATTTAGTTTATTGCCTTTGGCTGCCTTATTTTATGCAGAACTGTTTTTGGCAGAGTGGCTCTCATTTCTGTAGCTTAGATGCATGAAAATGTGTTTCTGTACCACATACCATTGTGTCTGGAGAGGGTAGGGAATTTAGAAACAGTAATGGTGATGCTGTACTGCTGAAAATCTCATGCTTGGCACCAACTCATATGTCTGGGAAATATAGGAAGTCGGCAGGATTCTTCTAGCCTGGGAAAATGAAGTGCAGAACTGAACATTTAAGGACAGCAAGGAAGCACCTCAGAAGGCAGACACCTGCATGAACAAAAATAAGTATAAATAAATGTAAATGAAAAATTTTTTTTTTCTGAAAGGGGATCTTCAGTGTTCATCACTGATAGTTGACCAATGCTCAGAATATTGAAAATAAAAGATCACTGGTGACTCATCAAGGAACCTAGAGAATAGGGAGATGGTGAATACAGCATTTTCCTCTCTTTCTCTTTCAGTTTCTGCAACTGCAGAATCTATCTATCTGTCTATAGATAGACATCTGTAACTGAACAATGGCTGTGTGTTAATATTCAAAAGTATGCACATCGGTTGGTTAGCCCAACCAGAGTGCCCACTGTAAAATTGAGTATATACCAATGGAAAAAAGCCCGGCTGCCAGACTTTCTTCTATTAGTATATGATATGGAAGTCAATTATAATACCATAAATCCTGTTATTCCCACAGCTTTCTAAGTTTATAAGAGAAATATTTACAATAAGGTCCTTTGTCCCCTTTATTTAAGGCTTTGCACATTTCCTGAGCTAAGAAGATCGGAGGTACGTACAGAGGGCAGAGAAAATACAGAGAAAGTCAGGTACGTTCTGCAAAACTAAAGAGACTTACCTGACTGTCCTTGTATTTTTGCCCTGACTCTCTCTTACCTCTAAACTGTCTGGATTTTACATATTAAGCAACAGTGATCTTTTTTCTGTAGTTGCTTTCCAAAGCACTGATTTACTATGTGAGCATCGGAATGTAAGTAGCATACGCATGCGCAGCGCGTCAACAAAGCAGAAGAATGCAGAAACATTGTGGAGGAACACCAAGGCTCCATCATACAAAGACATTATTTAAGAAAAGTAAGTAATTTCTTTCTTAAATAACGTTATTGTTAATAGCAATAACCAACTCGTGGATGTGATTATATGGACAATTTACCCACAGTTGGCTTTGTTTAATTACTTGGGCTTCAATATATAACACCCACTCATAGGTAATTGGTTAAATATCTATCTATATCTATATATAGCTATATATCTATATCTAATATATATATTTATATATATATATATATATATATATATATATATATATATATATATATATATATGTGTGTGCATTTATATGAATACATATATATATATATATATATATATATATATATATATATATATATATATATATATATATATATATATATATATATATATATATATTATATGAAATGTTTATATCTTTCTATATATGTCTATATATATAGATCCCCTTCACAAGATTGAAAGCTCAAAAGACTGAAAATTAAAATATCTAAAACTCAAAATATCAAAAATGGAATTTGCCCTTTCTTCAGTGTTGTGCAATCTTGGAGTTGGTATATACAATTAGCAGGTGGTGTGTGGGGCACAGCCCCCCCACATGAAGGGTGCAGGGGGGCTTGTCCCCTGCATTAAAAATATTTTCAATATTTTGAGTTTTAGATATTTTGATTTTCAGTCTTTTGAACTTTCGATTTTCTGACATAGACCCCTATATATATATTTAAAAAACTCAAAGAGATGGAAAAACTGCCCAAACTGCCAATAACTACAATTTCTGGGCCAAAAACCACTTATTTTGTGGTAGAAAGGATACCTAGTGCTTACCGCTCCCACTGATAAGTTAGAAGGCCTCCCTCCAACGCAGAAAGGTTTGGGGGGGTTCAGAAACTTATAAAACAGTCCTGGATACAGCAAATCTGTATCTGGACTAGACTAGTTACAGGAAAGGCCGGAAACAAGCTTATAAGCTTAGAAAGGCAACTAAAACAGCACTAAAAACAATTCAAGTGCAGAGCAAGCTAGCACACTTGAGTGTGTAGCAATATTAGAGCAAATACAACTTAAATAAATGCAATTTATTCAAACTGTATTCTGAACTGAATTCAATTCTTGTTTTATTCATCTCTAAGCAGTTAAGAAGTTCCAAAAAGTATACTTATCAGCTGAGAAGCACACTCAGTCAGAGCACAAGGAGATTTAAGCAAAAAGGAAGCCAATTTGGTGGTCCCCTGCCATAAACAAACTCTACAACAGAAGGAGGAAACTGATGCGGAATAAGGTGAAGTCCCAAGACTGGAAAAACTCCCTTATCAGCCTCAACAAAAAGTTGAGATCCCTCATCAAATCTTCTAAAGCTAGCTATGAAAACAGAATTGCAGCAGATAGTAAAGATAACCACAAGGCCTTCTATAGTTATGTAAAGAATCTCCACGGCAATACCCAGATTTGCTTTGAGTTACTGCACAATGGTACCTCCTATACAGAGCCAACAGATATTGCCAATATACTGGCCAACAAAGTCAGTGCCAATATTACCCCTCTCTCCATCCCCAAAGGACCAATCACAATACCAGTATATTGCCAGGCACCCAGTATTACTGCTGAACAGGTTAAAACAGTACTGTCCAAGGCCAAGAATACAGCTTCTATGGGACCTGACAATATCCCTGGCTGTGTTCTACATGAACAACAGAGTGTACTGGCATTTCACCTGTGTGCCCTGTTCAATTACAACCTCACCTCAGCCTTTGTCCCTACCGAATGGCACACTCCTACAGTCATCCTTCTCCACAAAGGAGGAGCAACTACAGACCCTGGGAACTATTTCCCCATTAGCCTGATGAGTCTAATATGCAAAGCTATGGAACTCATCATCATGGACCTAATAAACAAGGATATAGGGAATCTCCAAACTCTGGATCCCACACAGTTTGGTTTTGTGAAGGGTAGAGCATGCCTGCTCTACTTGGTTGACTTCTTTGAGTCAGTCACCAGAGCTGTGGATGAAGCCAAGGTGGTTTATACAGCCTAGCTTGATCTGGCCAAAGCTTTTGATACCATTCCCCACTCAGAAATCATAGAAAAACTCACTAATCTAGGCATCAACCCCTTTATCACTAGGTGGGTTGCAAACCAGCTCACCAATAGAACCCACAGTGTGAAAGTAGCTGGCTCCAAGTCAGACTGCCAACTAGTTATGAGTGGAGTCCCACAGGTTTCAGTCCTGGATCCTCTCCTGTTTGGTATCTACTTCTCTGAAGTCCAGACCAACACAAAGGGACACTGACTGACAAAGTTCGCAGACAATTGCAAGTTGGGAACTATTATTAACTCCCCAAGTGATGTTGACATCCTACAGAATGGCCTAACTGAAACTAACGACTGGTGTCAGAACCATGGCCTTCAGCTCAATGCCAAAAAGTATGTTGTCATCCCTTTTGGGAAAAACCCAGTTACCTTGAATTACCACATTGATGGTAGTCCACTGAACAGAGAAGGCGTTATAATAGATCTGGGAACAAAGGCTGACAGCAACCTCTCTTTTGATCACCACATTGCCACTGTGGTCAGAAAGTCCTTCTATGTGGCACATCTCATTACTAAGGGTTTTGCATCCAGGAAGAAAGTGGTCATTGTCTCCCTCTACTCTTCCGTCATTATGCAAGTCATTGAGTACAATGACCCATTTGGCATGTACCTCACTAGACACCTGCATCATGTGGAGAGGCTGCAAAAGTACCTCACAAAGAGGATCCTAGGCCTTAAACACTTGTCCTATATGGACAGACTCAAAAAACTCCAACTATTCTCTGTCTCATATTGCTACTTAGCGGCAATCTCTGCTTGACTTACAAAGCCATGTCTGACCCAGCTCTGCTAGAAATGCTACATCTAAAGAAATCTCAATCGCTCCGCACCACATGCTCCAGAGACCTCATCCTCATTACCACAATCAACAGAACGTACTGGAGGGACAGGTTCATAATCCAGAGGCTGCCCATGCTATGGAGCAGACTTCCCATACATGTCAAGCAGAGCACCTCACTGACCCTCTTCAAGAGAAATCTTGATGAGTGGATGGGAAATAGAAAATTCACCCCGGGGATAACTCCAGTGGCTCTACTCGACAAAGGCACTGGGAACTAAGGTTGGGTGGCATGATGTCAGGGTAATCCTATGGCTAGGCTTGTAAAGGCTCCTGGGCCATTAGCCTAGTACACACCTATGAACCTATATATATATATATATATATATATATATATATATATATATATATATATATATATGTGTGTGTGTGTGGGTGTGTTTGCATATTATAGAATCTAGAATAATATAAAATATAAGGCAACTTGGCCATGAAGCCATTTATTCCCTACCAGTACCCATCCGTAGTTAGACATTATCTCTCTTTTCTAAAGAGCGATAGGTGAGTTATTTCAGGGGAGAGTTTGTGAATATCCATCTAACTGTCTAATTCCTTTCTAAAGGAAGATATTGTGTCACATTGTTTGATCTGGCGTGGAAGTTTATTCTAGAAAAGGGATAGTCATCACATGACAGATCTGTCTCTCCATATTTGTTTATTTGCTGAAGCACATTCAGATGTCTGGTCCTAGTGTTTGCTGGATTGTTTGATTTATGGACTTATAAGAGAGCATGGACTACTGGATCAGGACTTTGCTAAAAATGTTTTTGCGTTGGCAGTCTTTGGAGTGTCACTGTTTTAATTAGTGACCTCTTAATGTTTCAGTTGTTTGTGTTGTTTTTGGCTTCACATAATCATTTGCTGATTAACAAGATGTAATTATTCATATTGGACCCATTTGCAATAAGAAGAAAATGGAGGCCAATCAAGACTAAGAGTGTAAATGACAGGGCAAATGAGATGAAAGACCTCTGCATACACTGCAGGACAGACAGGCATACATGTCCAAGAAGCTAGCCTGCACTGCATTTAAAGTGTTTTCTGTGAAAAAAATGTAAGCTTATTTCCCACCATTCATGTAACTAGTCTACTCCAGATACAAATTTTGCCACATCTAGGACTGTTTGTAAGTTTCTGAGTCCCCCACACCTTTCTGTTTTGGAGGGAAGCTGTCTAGTTTATCAGTGGGAGTGGTAAGTACCAGGTAACTTATCTACCAAAAGAGGAGTGGTTTCTCACCCAGAAATTGTAGTTTATTGGCCATTTGGGCAGATTTTCCATACCTTTCAACTTTCTGGTTTAAAAGCCTGTGTTTGCGTGGGTTTGCACTTGTCTAAGCTCTGTGGATCCAGATTTGGCATCCTGCAGACTACAAGAGCAACAGGAAGGAGAAAGAGATACTCTTAAGTGCCTCCAGTTTGATTTTTTTCATACTTTACTGCTTTCTGCACTTGTTTTTAGTTGTTTTCTTAATTTAACTGCATTTATTTAAATGTTATTTGACTTAATATTGCTACACACTCAAGTGTGCTAGCCTACACTACATTTAAAGTGTTTTTGCTGCTGTTTTAGCTGCTTTTCTGTAAAGAAAAACAAAGAAAAAAGTTCTCAGCGTGTTTCTTGCCTTTCCTGTAACTAGTCTAGTCCAGGTACAGATATGCTGCATTCAGCACTGTTTGTAAGTTTCTGAGTCCCCCAGACCTTTCTGTGTTGGAGGGAAGCCTTCTAGCTCATCAGTGGGAGTGGTAAGCACTAGGTAACCTATATACCACAGGAAGAGTGGTTTCTGGCCCAGAAATTGTAGTTTATTCGCCATTTGGGCAGTTTTTCCATCCCTTTCAACTTTCTGGTTTAAAAGCCCTTGTTTGCGTGGGTTTGCACTTGTTTAAGCTCCATGGGTCCAGATTTCGCATCCTGCAGACTACAAGAGCAACAGGAAGGAGAAAAAGATACTCTAAGTGCCACCATTTTGATGTTTCATACTTTACTGCTTTCTGCATTTGTTTTTAGTTTTTTTAATTTAACTGCATTTATTTAAACTGTATTTGCCTTAATATTGCTACACACTCAAGTCTGCTAACCTGCAATGCATTTAAAGTGTTTTACTGCTTTTCTGTAAAAAAAAAAAAAAAGTTCTAAACTTGTTTCCTGCCTTCCCTGTAACTTGTCTAGTCCATATAGAGATTTTGCTGCATTTAAGACTGTTTGTAAATTTCTGAGTCCTGCAGACCTTTCTGTGTTGGAGGGAAGTCTTCGAGCTTATCAGTGGAAGTGATAAGCACCAGGTAGCCTATCTACCACAAGAGGAGTGGTTTCTGGCCCAGAAAATGTAGTCTATTGGCTGTTTGGGCAGTTTTTTACATCCCTTTCAACTTTTTAGTTGAAAAGCCCATGTTTGTGTGGGTTTGCTCTTCAGTTTTTCCCTTAGCATGTGCTTGTTCTTTTACTTCTTGCACTTCAGTTAGCTTAATCGACTTGCACTTCAAGAGGCTTTTGTAGCATTTATTGTAGCACACTTAGGTGCTATCAGCACTAGTTGTTCCTACGCAGTAACAGCACCAGTACTTATTAGTTATGACCACCCCTACTGGTATGATTGCAGGGCAATTTTCTGTGCTTTCTCCTGCTAACCTGGTGTACTTGTGCATTCTGACACAGTGTGGCAACTGTTTCCTGCACACAGACAACCCTCTCTTCTTACCTCCCAACACTCATGCATGTGGGAGATGCACTTATATCACCAAACTGGAAGCTGTGCACTTTCCAGCCAAGACCAAACTAGCTGGTTAAGAGGAGAAGGTCAACACTTGCAACTCACTACATGGAACACACAGCCCTCCAAAACATCAAGCACCACAACTAATGCATAGAAACACAAACCATACACCCACCTTCATGGAGGCTCTCAATAAAAATTTACCCAAACAACAGAGACCTCAGAGACAGAAATGCACTCTGACACTACAACGCAACACCAACCACAGAACACATAGCTCGCCATCATAGTGTGCCCCACAACCTAAGCCCTTAAGGCAAAACACTCTATCCAATGCCCTAATCATAGAAGACTCAATTGTGAGGCACACTGATGTCCCACTCACTAGGAGAAGGTGATAGTCAGTTGCCTATTAGGACCCAAGATCCACCACATAACACATGCACTCAGGTCATTCCACAACAAGTACAAATATGACTCAGTCATTGTCCATGTGGGTGGGAATTACCTGAGACGTACCTCTCTGGACTATATGAAAAGAGATGTGATGGAACTCTCGGATTATGTGACCTAGGCAGGTATGACCCTAGCCCTGAGCAGTATTCTACCATCACCTAGAATGATACCACAGTACAAGCAGAAAATGATCATCTTCAACAATTGGCTAATTTTCTGGTGTCATTCTAAGGAGATCCAGTGTCTGTCTGCCTGGGACGACATGATAGACAGACCTCAATGCTTTGCCAGAGATAGCCTGCATCCATCACCCCTGGGATTCTGGCTACTGGCTAAGGCTCTTGCCTCCCCCATAGTGCCTTTTTTAGGCAGTGTTCCAAAGACTAAACTTCCACCGTAACTGCTACAAACAAATGCAGTCTGAGAGCCATGTTGCTCAATGCTAGAAGTCTAAATCTCAAGATGCACTCACTCGAAGCTCTCCTCAAAATGGTGAATGTCGACATTTGTGCTGTAATGGAGACCTGGTTTAAAGAGGCAGAAAGTAACCCTGTGCTCCCAGGCTACAACTTATTCCATACCTTTCAGCCCCAGAATATGTCCGGAATCTCCAAAGGTGGTGGTGTCTCCATATTCATAAAGGATATGCACACCTCTAGACTGGTAGCCCAGCATAATGCATCTGAGATACTCCAGGTACAACTAACACTGGATAAGAAGGCGATACAAGTCATAGCCTGCTACAGAACCCCAACCATGTCCCTAGACTCTCACTCCATGTTCCTAAGCACCCTGGAATCTATCAAGGTCCAGCCCAGCATTCTCATACTGGGTGACTTCAACTACCCTTCCATCAACTGGGAAAACTATTCAAGTACCAATATACTGGCCCAATGCTTCCTGGAATTCATCATTTCCAATGCCCTGGACCAGCTCATTCTGACCCCAACCAGAGGAGGCAACATCCTCAATCTGGTTATCACCAAAATGGGAGACTGTTGCTCCCACACCTAGAGTCAACTCCTCCCTGGTTAAATCTGACCACAAACTGATCACCATGGAAATCTCCATCTCACCTACACCCCCCTGCCGGCAAAGATGACCACCCTAAAGAACTTCTCCAAAGCTGACTTTGGGCTCAAAAACAGAGGTTGCTAACTTATCGGCACCCATGCCAATGGAAAAAAGCTGCCTGACTGCTGAATCATACACCAATGCACTGTACAAGAACGTACACAAATGCATGGAACTTGCCATACCAAATAGAACCAAGATCCTCTCCTCCAAAAAAAGGAAGCCAATCTGGTGGTCCCCAGCCATCAATAAACTCTACAACAGAAGGAAGAAACTGTTGCAGAAAAAAGTGAAGTTACAAGACTCCCTTAACAGCCTCAACAAAAAATTGAGATCCCTTATCAAATCCTCGAAAGTCAGCTATGAAAACAGAATTGTGGCTGACACCAAAAGCAACCACAAAGCCTTTTATAGTTCTATCAAGAACCTCCAAGGCAATACCCAGATTTGCCCTGAGTTACTGCACAATGGTTCTCCTATACTGAGCCAACATCCTGGCCAACACATTCAGTGCCAACTTTACCCCTCTCTCCCCCCCAAAGGCCCTATCACAATACCAAAAGAAAGCCTGGTACTCAACATTTCTGCAGCAGAGGTAAAAGCTGCATTGTCCAAAGCCAAGAATACAGCATACATGGGACCTGATAATATCCCTGGCTGCACTCTATATGAGCTACAAAATGAACTGGTACCACAACTGTGTGCCCTGTTCAATCACAGCCTTACCTCAGGCTTTGTCCCTAAAAATGATGTACTGCTACAGTCATCCCTCTCCATAAAGGGGTAGTGACTACAAACCCTGGCAACTATTGCCCCATTAGTCTGACAAGTCTGGTATGTAAAGCTATGGAACACATCATCATGGACCTGATTAACAAAGATATAGGCAATTTCCAAACTCTTGACCCCAAGCAATTTGGCTTTGTCAAGGGGAGATCCTGCCTGCTGAACTTGGTTGACTTCTTTGAGGCAGTCACCAAGGCTGTGGATGAGGGTAAGGCAGTGCATCCAGCCTACTTTGACCTGGCCAAAGCCTTTGATACCATTTCCCACTTGGGTATCATTGATAAACTCACCAAACTAGGCATCAATTCTTATATCACCAGGTGGGTTGCAAATTGGCTCACAGACAGGACCCAAAGGGTGAAAGTTGCGGACTCCAAGTCTGACTGTTGACCAGTCATGAGTGGAGTCTCACAGGGCTCAGTCCTGAGCCTTCTCCTGTTTGGCATCTACTTATCAGAAGTCCAGCACAACACAGAGGGACTCTGGTTGACCAGGATTGCCGATGACTGCAAGTTAGGAGTCATTATTAACTTCTGAAGTGATGCAGATATCCTACAAAAGGGCCTCACTGAGACCAATGACTGGTGTCGGAACCATGGCCTTAAGCTAAATGCAAAAAAATGCATTAGCCTTTCCTTTGGTAAAAACTCAGTTCCCATTAATTACCACATTGATGGGAGCACATTGAACACTGAAGGGTCCAGAAGAGATCTGGTCACCCAAGTCAACAGCAACCTCACCTTTGACCACCACATTACCACTATGGTCAGAAAGTCCTTCTATGTGGCACACCTCATAACCAAAACTTTCGCATCCCTCTCTACTTATCCCTCATCAGACCAATCATTAAATATAATGCCCCATTTGGCATGTACCTGACCAGACACCTGCAGCAGCAGGAGAGACCACAAAAGTACCTCACAAAAAGTATCCTAGGCCTTAAACACATGTCTTACATGGACAGACTCAAGAAACTTCAGCTGTTCTCGGTCTCTTATCATCTACTTAGAGGTGATCTCTGCTTGACCTACAAAGTCATGACCATCCCAGCCCTACTTGAAATGCTACACCTGAAGAAAACCCAATCCCCTCACGCCAAACGCACCAGAAATCACAACCTCATTACCACAATCAACAGAACATGCTGGAGGGACAGGTTTATCACCCAGAGGCTGCCCATTCTCTGGAATAACCAAAAAACACTTTAAATGACAAGCTACACTCTGAGGAAACTCAAGCTGAAATCCACTGATCCAAAATACAAAGAGTTATTGAAAAATCAAACAAAGGTCAGCGCTTTTGTCTGGTATATATAACCAGACTTCCTCAGACAATTAAAAAATGCTTCAAAATCAATTTATACCCATCAAAATTACTAGTGGTCATACCCCACCTGAACTTAATGAGCACTAAAATGATATCAATCTTAAATCCTGAGCAAAGTGCACTCTGCAACATTAAAAGCATCTTGTATAAAACACTTTATAAAAACAGAATACCTATAAATATATATATATATATATATATATATATATATATATCTTATACCTTCATCATTAGAATTTTTTTAAAAAAGCGACTGTATATTTCCTTTTCAAATATACAATTCTAATGATGAAGGTATAAGTTGTAGGTCAATATCTACAGATTACGAATGGACAAAGGCACAAACAAAAATCAGTTTAGTATGATGTGCAGGAAACTACACATTAATACATATTTAAATAATACAAAAACATCTTTAAGAGGACAGCCATTGTCACAGGTCTGCTCTTCCATGCTTATGTCATGGTGCAGGAAACAAATCAATAACATTGTACTGATAATACCACTCAACCTCTTAGTGAAGGAATTCTGGACCAAACCAAAACGGGGGGGGGGGGGGCAGAAAGCCCCAAAAATCAAGGACAGATTTTAAATATTTTTCTCTTATAAACTTAGAAAGTTGATAGCATAACAGGTTTGTTTTAGCATGTATTCACTGGAAGATAAAATGTTTGAAACTCAAATATCTGTTATTATTTAGTGACATCAAACCTCAATAATTTGCTAGAAAAATATACATTTTAAGAGGAACAGACGGAAAATACAAGACAAAAATATGGGCATTCAGCAGAGAGGCATGGTCCAAAAGTTTGAAAGTTGATAATAGATTTGAATGTCTCCACAACACTAATTAAAAAAATGACAATTATAATTACTACTAAGCAAAGTTACACACAATGTAGTACAGATACTAATCATATCTAACAGTTGGTCCGACATATTCCATATGTTCAGCTTGTTTCCATTTTGAAACTTTGAAATGTTGTTAAGATTTTAGCGGCTGGAGACAACAAAGGCAAAAGCAAAGAAACTGACTTTGTTGCTTTTTTCCAAATTAAAACTACGAATCTTAAAGGCCATTAGCAGAGAGATAGTCAGTGTTAGTGTCTCAGTAGGTATCATCCTTTTCTTTGAAGCTAAGAAGATCAAAAAACTGTGGGTTCTATCCCTGAACTGGATAGTTGAATTATTCTGCCTGCAATAAAAAATGTAGTGTAGCATAACAGGAGAGCTGCTGCTAAAGTTCTACCCTGCAGACAACATGATAAAGCAAAAGTCTCATCAGTCTGGCCAGGGGGAAGGTCATGTTCAACATCTTATCAGAATTTATAAAGACAGCAAATTCATTTTGTCATTGAGCTAGACATTATCTGCATCAAGTGTTGGGTGTCTTCTGAAAGCAATCTGCATTCCCACTGGGACAAATGTTGATAAATAAGCAAATAAATAAATCATAACTGAAAAAAAATGATTTTGTGGCTAGTTGGAAGCCGAATAATTTTTGCAGTGACACTACCCTGGTACTTGCTTTTGTTTTAACTGTATTTGATACATAAGAAAATTAGACTTTTTTTGAGAACCTCTCAGAACTCAGTTGGAAAAAATGGGATATGAAAAAACCACATTCTCTTGGCAAACCATGATTTTAAATATAATTCCTAAATATCTTAAGGGTATCCATCGCCGCATCTGTGTTACAACCTGCGCCCTTCTCAAATATTGTATAGCCAAGAATTGGGTCAATCGCTCAACAATAACTTGGGAAAACTTTACATTAATGGCAATCAAATATATATCTGCACATAAGTTATGCAATAATAACAAAAAGAAAAAAGAATATTTTCAGAATTACTGGTGTAGACTTTTTGACCTAATCCAAACTAAATAATCTTCCAAAATGTTGGTCACTAACACTACATTCCAGGAAATCCTCCATCAGTATCATATCTGGCCCTATAACCATTAGACATTGTTACCATTACACGATAACTTTTGATTTATATTTTGTTATATTATTTTGTTATCCTCTGGCATCCATGGTGTAAATATGTTGTAAATATGGTATAAATAGAAGTACATGATGTAAATAGTTGTTTTTTATGGTTATACCCTCCTTACCGCTTTTCTTTCTTCTTAAGACAGTCATATATTCTTCCTTCCAAGCCACTTTCCATTTGTATCTCTAGACTTTGACTGTAATAGGTTATTGGGGGTCTTTACTGCTTATATTGGTCTCTAAGATGTAACTTTCCCTGTAAGATAATTGCTGTTTTATAAATGCATAGTTTTTGTACTAACTGTTACATATATACCTACACTTTACTGCTTCCTGTAATGACTTACAGTTTTTCCTTTGTATGTTTGAAAAGTTTGAAAAATTCAATAAAAATATATTTGAAAAAAAAATTTGACTTTTTATATTTTGGTATTTTAATTTTGTAAATAACCAAATGCTAAACAACCTTTATGCTCATAGCACCTTGCAATCTTTCATTGTTTTAAAAATGTTCGCATTCATTAAAGAAATTGGAAAATGATTTGTATGTTATTCTATATTCATTAACAAGAACTTGAATGTCTACATAAAATATAGATTTACAATGATGAATATCCATCATACTCAGTACTGTGTTACCTTGATGAGTGCTTGCTAAAAAGCAGTGATTTGTTTCATTTTCAATCTTTCTACAGATAAAAAGCATACATACTATAAAAAGTAATTATGTGCATATTTAATGTACTAAAATGTTGTATTTACAGTGTAAATGTTACCTGCTTCAATGTGCAACTGTGCATCCATTAGTGTAATCAGCAATTACTGGTCATGCAGAGAAACCTAACTACAAATTACTCATCTGGATCCTACTTGTGCCGTAAAAATAGCTATAAAATGTATAGGCTGTGATTCGTATACATTTCACTGTGCTTGTGGAAACTGCCGTGGCCAAAAGTAACAATTTCCATGACCATGAGAAATGCGATTCAGAGACACATTTAGCTCCAATGAGGAAAGACCTCATTATCAGGTTGGTTAATTTGTTTTCTCTGAATTGCATGGTGTTACCACTAATGTTAATCAGTACATTCCTGAGGTAATCACCACTGGTGGCCCATGCAACTTGTTGGAACTGGCACCCCACATTCATTTCTCACACACACACACACACACACACACACACACACACACACACACACACACACACACACACACACACACACACACACACACACACACACACACACACACACACACACACACACACACACACACACACACACACACACACACACACACACAGACACACTCGCACACACACACACCTCGCAGTTGTCTCTGATTTTACAGAATGTTCCTGAGTTTGCTTTTTATAAATGCTGTCTCCATCTTAAATCCTAGATAATTGTAGTCAATCAATAATGTCAGACATTAGAGTGTTGTACTTCTTATTGTTCAGATAATTCTTCATGATGCAAAATTCAATATTTTATTAACTTTTTAAATGACTTGGAGTAATATTTAAAAAGTGTCCCTGGTGTCAGAGTTCCCTACAAATATTACAGACTTTGCTTATTAGTCTAGGGGAACTGAGAGATATGGCTGCTGCCTCCCCCTCCCCCCACACACATACTTAGACATTCATGCGCGTGCATGCAAACACACACACACACACACACATACCACTCATTTGACACCCCTCACCAGATTCCATTTATGGGCACAATCACCTGCTTACCAGTACATACAAACACACACACACACACACACACACACACACACACACACACACACACACACACACACACACACACGTTTACCACTCTTTGACACCCCTCACCCAATTGTATTTATGGCCACAATCACCTGCTCACCAGTACACACACACACACACACACACACACACACACACACACACACACACACACACACACACACACACACCCCTAGACACACTCTCAATCACCTGAGACCACTCATACTTGCCTCACAGCAAGCGGTTCTCCTGTTCAATTCTCGGCTAGAGCGCCTTTTGTGTGGAGTCTGCATGTCCTTCCTGCAGTTGAGTGGCATTCGAAAGACATGCGTAAATGGACGTGCCTTCCTTGAAGGTTGGGCATTGAGCTGGCACCTCGGCACTGTAAAAATCAACTACCAATCATTAGCGGACTGGAGTTCCGCTGTGGCGACCCCTAACCGGGAAAAGCCGAAAGAAGAAAAACAAGAAAGACAATCACAATTATGCAGTGGCGGCTGGTGACTTCATATCAAAGGGGGGCTGCAGGAGATAGCTGAATGGGTGGGGTCAATGGGAAGGGATGTGGCCAACTAGAAAGGGGAGGAGCTATGCTCAAAACCACAAAAACTAACTAAATACACTGCCCTGGGTGCCAAACCGTCATTATGAGAGTCTAATCAAGACAAAATGAAGTGTAGAAGAATAAAAATATTTCAATGCATTGGCTGCATGACAGCTTACTTAATATCTAGATGGAAACAAAAAGGTTGTGAGGCATGAAACAAGAAATTACTTTTTAAATACATTAATGGAATGCCAGTCAAAATCAAGTATAAGAAAAACAAGTTGCACTCAACTCAAACCACTTCTTGCACTGCAGTGCTAATTATATATATATATATATATATATATATATATTTACTAAAGTACCAAGTAACATGCTGAAAGTAGAAATCTCTGATGCCCCCACTTGTAAAAATGTTTCTTATCCAAAAAAAGACCTGCTGCCTGACAACTATCTACTTGTTTCATGGGAAAAACATGATCAAAGTAAAAAATGAAAAGCAAACAAGAAATAAGCTCAAGATACATTGCTTAAAAGGAGTACTGTACAGGTTATGGACCACACGATTGGCATTCTGTTTAGTTTACGGATAAAGCCTGCAGAGATGACTGGAAGTCTCCAAGTGTAATGAGCTTCTTAAAATAATATAATCTGTCCTTTATTACAAATACTGTCATATGCATTTCAATACCCAAAGCTTATCCATTATCTAGTTAGGTATTCTCTACATGGCAACAACAGAAAGGCTTTCAATGTTGGCAATTCTTTAACAGTATGCTTATTAAAGCTTACTTGCATCTTACAATCTCAGCAAAGCTTACCTGATGGTCATTAAAGTATTGCTACTTAAACACAGAGCAACAGGCACTTTGAGTAATAAGCATAAATCAACAGTACAAAAAATATGACAGAAACCAGACCATTCTGCAAAAATCAAGGACTGATGAAAAGCCACGCTAGTACTTGTGTCTACCTTGGATGGGGGGGATAATCTGCACATTTACACTGCATAACTACTTTGACACATCCAGAGTCACTACATGGAGGAGTGGGGTGCAACAAGTATGTCACAATTTGAAATGTCTCTGGCTGACTGTGATGGCCCTGACACATTTGTCATACCTCTCAACCTCAGAGCAAGAAATGGACAAAGCCATACAAAGAAGTGGGACAAAGGCCCAAAAATAAGGACAATTTTTAAATATTGCTCTTATAAACTTAGAAAGATAATAGAATAGGTCTTGCATTAGTATGAATTTTCTGAATGGTATGAAATCTGAAACTCAAATGTCTGTCATTATTTTCTAACTTCAGTCTGCAATGATTTGTCACTAATTTGCCAAAAAAAAACACAATTTTATGAAAAATGGACCAAAAATGTGATGTAAAAATATAAAATAGCCACACAATACAGCTGGGAACCTGTCAAAGAAGGGACACTTTAATATTAGTACTGCTAACTTGAGCAGCTGACAAAATAAAATAATCTACATGCATTTCTGAAATAAAAGTAATCTATAACTCTGATTATTACAGTTATTTCTTAATTGTAAACCCTCCATTTTTTCTTCCAAAATTGCTATTTTGCGGAGGGATTATTAGGGGGAAGAGCAACATTTTGAGCCAAAATCACGGACAGTTGAGAGGTTTGGCTATGCCTAATTCTATAAAGCAATTTATTTGCATGTACCTCTCAACCTGTTAATGCAATAAATCTGGACAAGGCCAAATATATTGGGGAACATATAAACAGTACTAAAAATTGCTCTTGTATAAACTGAGACAGTTGATAGAACAACAGGTCTTACTTTAGCATGCATTTTTCTGAAGGTTATGAAGTCTGAAACTCAGTATGTTATTATTTAGTGACTTAATTCCTAAATGATTTGCCAGAAAACCACAAATTTTATGAGGAACAAACCAAAAATAAGAAGCAAAAATCTATTCATTCTTTGAAAATCTGGACAGTTGGGAGGTATAGTTCAGCTGGGGCTGTCTTTAAGTTTGCCGCCCTTCCCCCTCACAAAATCATGGTCAAATGGAGCCTCCCCCTGCAGCCATTCCAATAATCCATTACTTGGCTATTTCACTCCATTTTACTATAAACACTAATGTGCATACTGATTTACTTCTATGATGATTTGGACTTCATTTGAACATTTTATTTTGCATTTTACAGCACAAACACTAAGACATCTGCTAAACAAACTTAGCATTAAAACTTCTCTGCCCTTGAAACTCACATTCATTAAAACAGCATTGAAACCCACATTCAAAGAAAATACATTTTACCAGTGGCAGAACTGCCCAATTCAGAACATCTTTCCAGTAAACAATGAAACAAAATGCATGCACCCATAATGACAAAACTGCCCAGTTCAGAACATTTCCATCAAAAAAGTCTACTCAAACTTCTACAGTCCACCATTATCAGCAAATATGCACAATTCTACAGTCCACCATTATCAGTAAATATGCACAATTATACAGTCCACCATTATCAGTAACTATTCACAATCTCTGAAGAAGTAAAAAAGTCATCTAAATAAATCTGTAACTAATGAAGAGGTTGCTGCTAGCAAACACCGTTATATTTCATGCTTTCATCGAAAATAAAGTACCTGATGCCCCTGAGGAATAAATTGCCTATATTACATTAAAAATGATAAGCTAGTAATATTGCAATAGGAAATGGATAGCAAACTGATAACAGGCTCATAGTATCTTAACTTTTTCAGTACGGCAGCATTCACCCCTTGCAGGAGTAGAACCAACAACCTTCTGCATCAAAAGTAAGTACACAACCTGTTGTGATATCAACAACAAAAGCTGATTTAGCATAAGCAGCACTAAACTGCTCTTCCCATGCAGCTCTCAGCTCCATGTAAAATCTACTCAATACTCAACTGCATCTCAACTTTGCAGAACAAGAAATCTGGAAAAAGCCAAATTTATTGGGGGGGGGGTCAAAACCAGGGACACATTAAACATTGCTTGTATAATCTTGGAAAGTTGCTAGAATAAAATGCTGTGTTACCACCATAAATTTTACTGCCAAGGTCCCTGTGCAAAAGAGTCAGAGCAACATACCACTATGCCAAATCAGCTGCTTTGTGAAAGAAAAATGCTGTGTTACCACCATACATTTTACTACCAATGTCCCTGTGAAAAACAGTCAGAGCAACATACCAATATGTCAAATCACCTGCTTTGTGAAAGAAAAATGCTGTGTTACCACCATACATTTTACTGCCAAGGTCCCTGTGCAAAACAGTCAGAGCAACATACCACTACGCCAAATCAGCTGCTTTGTGAAAGAGCGGAAGACTGAAACATAAATGGCTATCATTTAATGAATTCAGTTCTCACCATAGCTGTCAACCTCTTAGCACAAAACACCTGGACAAACCCAGTAATGAGGGAATACAGCCCTCAAACATATTCAGTGAATTCAGTTCTTGCCATAGCTGTCAACCTTAGCACAAAAAACATGGACAAAGCCAATAATGGGGTAATACAGTCCCAAAAATAAGGACAACTTTCAAATATTCATCTTATAAACTTAGAAAATTGCTAGAATAAAAGGTTGTGTTACTATGTATTTTCTGAAGAATATGAAGTCTGAAATTCAAATGCCTGTCAATTTTACTTCTGACTGAACAAAAACAATTTTCAGCAGAGGCCCAAGGAGAAATACTGCAGACACATGTCTTTGTAAAATGGCAAAACACCAGTGCAAATCCACACAAACACAGGGATGAGATGCAGACTCCACACAGAAGGCACCCCAGCCAAGAATCAAACCAAAAAACCTATAGCTGTGAGACAATAATGCTACTATTGCACCATTAAATATGTAAGGAATTGAACATTCAGAAACCTGAAGTCTGAAATTCAAATGCCTGTCAATTTTATTTAACATTTGTTAATCAGGACAGTCTGACTTGGAACAAAAAAAACAATTTTCAGCAGAGGACCAGGAAGAAATAATGTAGACATGTATTTGTAACATGGGAGGACAAAAAAGCAAACCCACACAAACACAGGGAGAAGATGCAGACCCCCCACAGAAGGCACCCCAGTCAAGAATCAAACCTGAAAACCTGCAGCTGTGAGGTAACAATGCTACCACTGCACCATCAAACACTGCAGCATTTAGAAACCACAGATATTATGAGGAACAGATCATATCAAATATGAGGCAAAAATCTGCAATTTTCTTTACAAATGGTGGTGGGTAGGGAAGTCAGGTCCTTGACACCTGCATACAAGGTACGGGGTTCAAGCCTGAGGTATGCCCTACCACACCACCATGAGTTTGTTCTAGCCACCTATAGCAACTGGGGCATTTTTACACACACACACACACACACACACACACAAAACCCCTTCCATAGCACGATGTAGATCCCATCACCCTTCGTCCCCATACCTTCCATAGCTGTCCGCGATCCATATAGCTGGGCCATCATATCCATAGCTGGCATGTCTGAGCACATGCGCGAGATCCCCGACAAGACTCCTGGAGTACATCCACCATGCAAGATCCCCGACGAGACTTCAGCCTGCTGACGTCGCAGTCTGAGTCCAATCTGTTCCCAGCGACAGTCTATGCAGTTAAAACTGCATAGACTTCTGGGAGCTCTGCTCTTACATGTTTCCCAGTCCGGACTGCTGCTGAAACAGTCTGCGCATGCTCCAAACTGTTTCAGCCGCAGTCCGGACTAGTGCGCATGAGCGAAAGTCTGCGATTTTTTAAATTTTTTTTATCATTTATTTTTCTTTTATTTTCTTTATTTTACAGCTGGGGGGGGCTGCAGTCTGGCAGTCCAATAGCATGGGCCTCCCCTGCAATTATGTACTGTAAGTTCTTACTCTCTATAGTTTAAACACTAGGGCAAGTGACATGACTAACAGAGTCTATTTTAAAATTAAGCAGGTGTGAAACTACTACACATCAAAATATAATGGCAAGTATTTGTGTTGTAAGGAAAACAGTGCTACTAATTAATAACTGTAACAGTAAGTCAGGTAGTGGGAGATATTTGCTACTGGAACCATGAAGTTAATATGAAGCGTTTGAATGGTTTCCTGAGTTAAGAAGGGCACCATCTAACAGAGTCTGTCAGTGGTTAAATTACATTATGTAAGTTTGTCTATTCAAAATACTTTATATGTTTATTGATGTAGAACTGAAAAAAGATCGTTCTATGGGGAAGTAACTAGAATTAAGTATGTTTCAGTAGCTATTTGTATAAATGAATAGTGCAGGCAATCTTTGCCTGGCAGCTGAACTAGACTAATATAAATATCGGCATCTTTGTGATGTTTTCTGTGTGTGTGTGTGTGTGTGTGTGTGTGTGTGTGTGTGTGTGTGTGTGTGTGTGTGTGTGTGTGTGGATAGTATATGTGAGTATTATTTCACGTTGATGCTGTTGCTGCTGCTGGGCAGATATGTAGATGCATATATTACAATTGTCAGTTTAATGGATGTAGCCATGGATAGGGACTCCCATCTAAAATACACTTTCACCTCTTGAAAGATGTTGTTGGCAGCAACAGCAGATATAGTGTATATCATGGTGGAAAGCTTATATCTCATGTAGAAAATTGTGTGCGCCTCACCACATTGTCAGATTATGAACCCCTACCAGTGACCATGTGATGGCTTTGCACTAGAAGCTTCCAGTATATTACCTGAAGCAAAGAGGATTTCAGCAGAGCAGTAAAGAATCATTAGTGGGACAGAGATCAAGGGCATAATTGGCATAGTACAAAGGTAGTGGAAAACTGGGACCTAATGAAAAGCAGGCTGGTGGATAAAATAAAGATGTATATTAGAGATGGTGGGGGAGGAGAGGCCAAGCCCTGAAAATTTTAGAAAGTGACCTGAAGGATTTTGAGAAGTGTAGAAGATTAGGTGTGACACTGGACAAGCAGAAATATATCAGAAAGGAGAAGTTAAAGCAGTTACTAGAGGTTAAATGAGAGTTTAGGAAACAAAGGATATGAATAAATATGTTAGGACTGCTGCAGTATATAAGAAGGTCTAAGCTCTCAGAATAAGACAACAAAAACAGAGAAAACAACAGAATATCTTATACTAAAGGATACATGGGAAAAGGGCAGAAACCTAGTGGACATTGTAAAAGAAGTCTGAAGTTTTCATTCTGGTTTATGTACAAGGAGTCTTCCATGAAATGATAGAAGCAGTAGAGAGCTTCCTTAATAAGTTAGGACGACCATAGAGAGTACGATCACAATATTGCTTAACCCCCTCCCCCTACCTCACAAACCTGGGGTACTAGATATTTTAACAATGGGCAAAATGTTGATAACACCAATTTTTTAGGCAAAGGAGAATTTCCACCACTAAGGAGGTCGGGGAGAATAAGATAACATCCACAGAATTTCACTAATCACTGGCAAGCAGCCCCTTGAGGCCAATACCCACAAAGGAGAGGAATGAGAGCACAAAGGGGATAGAACAGAGGGAAAACCTGAGCATCGGCCATATCCTACTCCCTGAGCCTTCTGGGACCGCAAACAATGATGCTCTCTTACCACCCTGCAATATTGTAAATAACACTATGGCGACTTCCACATCTACAATTTCTCTTCTTATAACATCACTGAAGAATGCTGTAACTATTTTTTTAAAGGGATGACATTCATCTCTCTTAGAGAAATTGTCTTACCAACATGTTTAATGGACCTTAAATTATTCATAAGAAAATCAAATTCTTTTATTTCAAAACTTGAACACATCTCTCACCTTATCGCGTATATCTAGCACCTTCAGTCTACATCTATTTATTCAATGTTTTGAGAAACGGTATATTAGCACTTTGTATTTTCATATTGAAAAATAAGAATATTGGTTTACATAAAATATATTTTTTTCAATTTGTTTCACATGAAATTCATATTGGATTTTGAAAAATAAGCACTTTATGAACAAACAGTTTATATTTATTTATATTTATATGTAATATATATTTTATACAAAAAATGTTATGGTTTTGTATTTCTTATTCATTATATTGTTTCTAGTGTAACACACTACATGCCACAGTGCTCTCTAGTTTTCTAGCTATAGCATTGTCTCTTTAAATATTTTTGGTTCTGAACAGAGGCTAGGCAATCTTGTGTCTACAGTATTCTTGTAAGTTTGAAACTGGACCATAAAAAAGCCCGTTTTTTTCAAATGCTTTTATCTGGTGAAGTTTTGTTTTAGAAGACAGAAGTGCTTATCTTACAAATTTTATTTCAGCTTGTATAAATAAAAGTCAGTGGATTTTACTACAAAGTTTTTTCAGAGCATCTTTTTGTTTCACCTGCGTTCTGTACCATACACACACACACACACACACACACACACACACACACACACACACACACACACACACACACACACGGTTTAAGTTTTAAATTAATAAATAACGATTTACAACTTAAAGGCAGATTTTTATCATCAAAAGCATTTATTTTTAAGCTGTTTTCCCTTTAGAGGGCACATGCAAGGAAGAACTGCACTTTGTCAGTTCCAAAAGTTGTCACTGTTCTTTATATTTCTGAACTCATTATATCTTTAATCCTGAGGCCACTGGAGGTTTCAGCATTGCAGCACTGCAGTTTATTAACTTGTATTGAGCAGTTACAACACAAAGAAACTGAAATGTGCTAAAAAGTTAATCAAATTGATAAGGTGAAGCAACAATGTGCTCTAGCTTCTAAGTTAATGGAACAAATTTCTGTAGCTTACAGAGCACAGCACTGACAATACAAAGTGGGAGGTACGCTCTATGACAACCCAAGAAAAGTTCTAGCCAAGTCAAGATGAAATAATTTGAGCACGTTCATTTCAAATATAAAACAAGTACACAAACTCAACTTAAATACATGGCATCATCAATCATGTTACATATAAAGGAAAGAACCAAAAGAAACAATTAAAAACATAAATAAAAACATAACATTAGAATTACATACCTTAAAATAAAAGTACAGCTAATACATAACTGTAATGTTACTAAGCAATCTTCTCTTGAGAATTGGGGGACAGCTTTTATTACCACCTACAGCCTACATTTATCAGTCATTAAAATATTATTCAAAGGAATTGGGGTGTTTTAAAGCAATTAGACAACATAGCGAAAATGGTAGAGGTTTCCCCGTTGTTTACAATGTGTAGGGGAGTGTCTTAAGAAGTTATTTGAACATAATAATGGCAAAGAGGAGTATGTTTTAAGAAGCTGTTTGAACATAATAATGCTGGTCAAAATTACAATCAAGGTAAATAGGAGACTTTTAGATGTGGTCACTGTAATACTTTCAGGATTTTGTTGAACATCAAGGGGGTTACTGTGGGTAACATTAACATCAGCCGTAAGTTTTACTGCACTTGTCATTCTAAGGGTATTGTTTATGCAGCTATTTGTCAGAAATGTGCCTGTTTCTATACTGGAAAACCAAACAGGTTTCTAAAGACAGGAATAGGGAACATATTTACAGTTAATAAGAACAATCTTATTATACAATGCCTCCTCTAAAACGTGCACGCTGATTGGCCAGCCCAACCAGCGTGCCCATTGTAAATCCCTCAATATACTAACGGAAAAAGGTCCGGTCGCCCGGACTTTTTCCGTTAGTATAAAACACTGTCTCGCTATGTTAAAAGAGTTTAACATAGCGACACAGGTTTAAAAAAAGCAACGCAGATCTCCGTTGCTTTTTTTAAAGCTGTCTCGCTATGTTAAACTCCTTTAACATAGCGACACAGTATGTAAAAAGCAACGGAGATCTTGCGATCTCCGTTGCTTTTTTTTTTTAACCTGTCTCGCTATGTTAAATGAGTTTAACATAGCGAGACAGCTTTAAAATAAGCAACGGAGATCTCCATTGCTTATTTTAAAGCTGTCTCGCTATGTTAAACCCATTTAACATAGCGAGATAAAAGCAACGGAGATCTTGCGTTCTCCGTTGCTTTTGCCCACAACTCTGATGTACTGCGTAGGCATCGCAGTACATCTGAACTGCCGGAACACCAGACAGCTGCGGAAGGGCAGCAAAGAGGCATTATACAATGCCATTATTTAAGAAAAGTAATTATTTCTTTTCTTAAATAATGTCATTGTATAATAGAAATAACCCACTTCTGGGTGTGGGTAATGCTGGAATTACCCACGGTTGTCTTTGTTTGGTCCCTCGGGCTTCGCCCTCGGGACCAAACCACGCCAACCGTGGGTAAATCCAGCATTACCCACACCCAGGCGTGGGTTATTGCTATAATAATGCCCTGGCTAAACACATCACTGAATTTTCTGAGCATTATTTTTTATTACTTTGGTATAGAACCTTCATGGCCTAGTCCATGGAGTAGTGCTGTGGAACTTTTCCTGGAGGTTTGTGAACTATTCTGGCAGATAAAAACAAATGCAGGGATCAATCCTGGTTTAAATGACAACATTTCTATTAACTGTGTACTTAAACTAAAATCTTTACGGCTAATGTGAGTTTTTATTAGTTGTGCCATTATTTCAAGGTATGTAATTGTAATGCTATGTTTATATTCAAGTTTTTAACTTTGTTTCTTTTGGTTCTTTCCTTCATGTGTCACGAAATTAATGATGTCATGCGTTTAAACTGAGTTTGTGTGTTTGTTTGTTATTCTAAAGAAGTTTCATATTTGAAATGAAAGCATTCAATTAAATTATTTCATCTTGACTTGGCTGGAACTTTTTTTGGATTGTCATACAGTGTCCCACTCAGTTTGTATTTTTGGCGGTGTGCTCTGTTTGCTATTAGTTTTATACATTTCAAGTGGTTACTGGTTTGTTGTTTTGTATTTCCACTATGTCATCTGCAGACACCATTGTGCAGCAGTGTGAGGTTTATTTTAGACCCAACTTCATTCAACTATGGGTGAATTTATGGCTTTACTGCAACAGTTTTCACACCTTTCAAAAGCTAATCACTGTTTTAGATCTGAGTCCTCTGGAGTGCAGGTTTTGGAGATTGACCATTTAGAGAACACATACCATGACACACACCAAGCGTTTTGGAAAATAGGGATAGTTGGATATCACACCAACAAAACATTCTAATACAGGTATGGAAGTTTTACAAGATTTTAATAGCCATAAGAATGGTATGACCACCGAGTTTCAATCGGATGGGCTGTACAGAAACCTTAATGAATGGTTTAACAAGAACATTTCATTTACTGTGAACCATGTTATTCCTCATAACAATTTGGAGACTCAATTGAATCTAATGGAAAGGTTGGTTACTAAGTTTAGAAAGCTTGAAGTAGATAATTATTTGCGACAGAATAGTGCTATGGGGGAAAGTTCCTAAGGGCTTTCGTTTTTGGAAATACCTGATGGGGTTAGTTAAGAGTTCAGACTTGCATAAAGAGCTACTAGTGTTGTTTGACCTGATGGATGGATGGGAGCATATAGAAGTTCTTATTAAGGACAATCTTAGATCCATGGACAAGATTTCTAATGAAACTAAAAAATTAGAAATTTCCATCATCAGTGATTTGTTGTTTGACCAAATTTGCTGCCAATCCAGCAATATTTTTGTTAAAGCTGATACCTTAATGAATGACCTTAAAAACAAAAAAGAAGCCAAACTAAAATGTGATATTTTTAATTATTAGTAAGGGAAAGCATACCCCCTCAAAGTCTCAGGCATGGTCAATGCAAACACATTCCTATGACTCAGATAATGTGGATAGTGGCACTCAGGTAAGCGAGCACTAAGGTGGCTATCATGCTGAGGACCCTTTAATGTCAACTTCCCCCTTGAGAAAGTCAGAGAGGATTTGATCCTGGTGGGGGGGGCAAACCAGACCTGGTACAACCACAGCCAACGTGGGACCATGCAAGAACTGAGAGGGTGGCAACCAGTTGGAAGAATCATTGTGACAATTAAATGTTGTTTGTGTTAATAATTCTAGTGATTTTAATGTGTTTAATTAGAGCAATGAAGTAGGTACTGATGGATTTTTTTTGAAGTTTTTTCTAAAGGTTCTACTTTTGTACCCACAGATACAGCAAAGTTATTAGTCCTTTTGGACCTTAAATTGTTTGTCAGAAAGCTCAACTTTAGTCTTTTGTTCCTTCATGATGGCACTCCTTCCAAATCATTAACACCAACAAGAGCAAGTACCTTTAAACCCCTCTTTGGGCAGTCTTACATCTTTTTGAATTTTTGTGCAAACGTGATATTAGAGAGCTTTTGCTTAAACAACTTGAGTTGGTTAAATTTAATTTGTCTTTAGATCAATGGAATTTACTTAGAACATTAAGTCAAAACAATGACGTGAGAATTATGAAACCTGACAAAGGGGGTGGAGGTGGTCTTGATGGACACTAATGACTACAGCAATAAAATAATGCTCCTTTTAGGTGAGAGGATACATATGAAGAGGTGTCACATAATGAAATTCATATAACCTACAGGAAGATTGACTGTTTATTGTATGATATGCTTATGCAAGGTGAAACCGATCAGGCTGAATTTGGGTTTTTAAAGGTTGATTATTTAATGGTCCGTACAACTTTTGGGATATTGAAGGTCTAAAAAGCCTTTTTGGACCCACCTTTAAGATCCATTGTGGATGCTAAGGCCTCTATAACATTTTCCTTGGCTAAGTTTGTTGATTTTAAACTCAAAGGGACAATTCAAGGGCTTGAATATTTAGTCAAGGACTCTTGGGATTTTTTTATCATAAATTTCTGGAGATTTGTAGAACAAAAGTCTTTTATTTTTGACAACAGACATCAAAGACCTGTTTTCAGTAATACCACATCAACAGATACTAGAGTAGTTGTTTGAGTTTCTTAAAGGACAACAATGGGATTCTGTTATTAAATGCTCAACTTCTCTGTCTTTTTTTCTCCCTATTTACAGTCCCTGCTATGAATAAACAACAATACATCATTTAAAATATTTTAAATTGACTGTTTCTCTCAACTAGAACAGTACCTTACTGTACTGTGGTGGTTTCACTTTCAAAAAAAACTTTTGTCCCACCCTTGCTGTAGTCTCCAATTCACTGATGTCATCAAGGCCACTGAATACAGGTAGTTTTCTGGACATTTCCCTTCCCAAACTGACATCATCACTACCGCCCTAAAAACCCACCCATGCTGTGATGTCATAGCTCCCTGGTCCTTCCCCTACCCATACAGAAAGTAAAGGCTAGAACAAGGAAACTGTACATGAGTCAAGTCTCCTACTTTGAGATGTCAATCACAGTATGTAACAGCTCAAATTACCTGTAGCACTTTGACAGCTAGGGAAGTTAGGTGTGAAGAAGGATGGGAGATGAGTCAAACTAGTACAATTCAGGCTTCACAAAAAACTGCAGTTTAGCCATTCTAAAAAGGAGCAGCAGTAAAAAACAATTTGAAAGTCTGTTCTGTGACATTTGCATGTTTGTGTTTTAAGTAGTCACTGAATGGCATACAATGTTACTTAAAACTGACTGAAAGACAGCAGTGCATGCATGTAAATTCAATGCAGTTACAGGGGCTTTAGGAAGAAAGAAGCCTGCATGGTGTAATTTTTTACAGGCATGCATGCATTGTGGGATACCTAGAGGTAAACAATCAGAATTACTTCAAGATGCCAGACCCCATGTGGTCAGACTGAGAAATTACATATAAAAATATTTAAAAACCTGTAAATAGTCCCAGACTGGTGTTAAAATGTAGGAAACACCGAACCATGATGAAATAAACATATTTTTGAGTCTGCGAGTGTGGTTCTCCTTTAATGAAAATAGTGAATTGAGTGGGAGAGAAGTCAAAGTTGTGAACTCGATAGACATGGTTCTTACTAATAATTTTATTTATTTTGATGGTATGATTTTTACACAAAAAGAAAGAGTGGCCATAGATTCATCCTGCACACCCATTTTTGCTAAAATTGTTATGGGGATGTAGAAGAAGAAATATATTCTAAATTCTAAGTTCACTGACTGTTGGTCCTTTTACACTAATACCTGGATAATATCTGTATTTTGTGGACTGACCATTATGATAAGGTACAGGAATTTCTTGCTTGCATTAACAATGCCACTTCCTTTTTCAAGTTTACGCACTCAGTTTCTGATGTAACCCTACACTCTTTAGACGTTGAGTTAACTAAAGACAGACCTAACAACAGATTTGTGTCTTCTATTTTCAGTAAACCAGCTTAATTCCTCATTTAGCTCGTGTAGCACACAGCCGGGGACACCATCCGGTCCCATTGATGCTGTGTTTTTAGCTTTAGAGAGAGCAGCTTTCACCTGCACATTTGAGATGTCCGGGAGGCTACACTTGGCTGGGATAGTTATCTCTCCTTTAGGGGGGGAGAGGGGGGTGAAGTTTGCACTGAACCTGTCTGCCAGTATGTTGGCAATGTCTGTGGGTTCAGTGATTTTTGTATCATTTTGGACTAATTCTGAGCATATCTGGGAGTTTCCACCCAGGTTCCTAACATAGCTGAAAAAGGCCTTATGATTGTCCTTTGAATCCATGGCAATTTTTCTCTCAAAATTGGCCTTAGTTGATTTTATGAGTGCTCGTATTTTTTACTAATAATGATCAGGGTGACTTCCCTTTCATGGATTTTGTTCTATCATGTAATAGCTTTCTCCTCTTATTGTAAAGTTTGTTAATGGCTGGGGTCCACCAGACTGGACGTTTGCCCTTTGTGGAAAGAGTCTTGGTTTTATTTGGGATTGCCTGATCCATGCAGTCCTGGAGGTGTTCATAGAAGGCATTTGTAAGGGCTTCCGCAGCTTGGGTTGTGGTTTCCTCTGGCTCAGGGGCCTTGAAGGATACCACACCAGTCTTGAGTAGTGTGAAGTTTGCTTTAGAGAAGTTCTTCACTATGGTCTTTTTTGTTTGGGGTGGGGGCGGGATGTGGATTTCCAGTGAGATTAGTTTATGATCAGATCTCACCAATGAGGGATATACTTCCGGTGTGGAGCAGTAAGCTATCCCCTCCTGAGAATTAGGGGACAACCTTTATTACCAATTACAGCCTAGATTTTTCAGGAATTACAAATATTATTCAAATGAATTGAGGTGTTTTAGTCAATTAGACAACATAGTGAAAACAGTAGGGGGGTCCCCATTGTTTACAATGTGAAAGCGAGTGTGTCTTGAGAAGCTGTTTGAACCTAAAAATGGTAGTCAAAATTACAATCGAGGTACATGCTGGACTTTTAGATTTGGTTGCTGTAATACTTGCAAGTTTTTGTTGAACATCGAGGGGGTTTCTGTGAGTAACATTAACATCAGCCCTAAGTTTTCTTGCAATTGTCATTCTAAGGGTATTGTTTATGCAGCTATTTCTCAGAAATGTGCCTGTTTCTATACTGGAAAAAACAAATGGACATTTAAGGACAGGATTAGGGAATAAATTTACAGCACTGGTAAGAAAGACCTTAATAATGCCCTGGCTAAACACATTTCTCAATTTTCTGAGAATTACTTTTTATTTTTTGATATAGAAACTTCATGACCTAGTCCACAGGGTGGTGCTGTGGATCTTTTCCTGGAGGTTTGTGAACTATTCTGGCAGATAAAAACAAATGCATAGGTCAATCCTGGTTTAAATGACAATATTTCTATTAACTGTGTACTTAAGCTTGAAGAAGTTTCATATTTGAACTGAAAGCTCTGAATTAAATTATTTCATCTTGACTTGGCTGGAAAGTTTCTTGGATTGTCATACAGTGTCCCTCCCAGTTTGTAATTTTGGTGATGTGCTCTGTTTGCTTTTAGTTTTATATGTTTCAAGCAGTTGCATTTCTCTAGCTTATGTGCACTACTTAGTGCAGTCCATTTAACAGTATGAATTACATGTTCTACAGGACACGTCTGCACATTTAGTACCACATGGAACAGTGTGGGATATGCTGAACTCAGCCCTGTGGGTAGTAATCAATCAAACATGGTGAAGGTATGTATATCTATTTCAATGAAGCATCTTCCATCTTGGTTCTCTTTCTAGACTTTCTTTCCTCTTGTCCCGCTTGAACAACTTCTGCTGAAGCAAAATCCATTTCAGTGAAATGGGCAAGATGGTGATAACTGACTGTGTAGCCTATAATGTCCATTTTTTTTAATATGGTTTACTTTATTGTTATTATCATTATTTTTATACTTTTATTTTATAGGCTTTTATTTTGATGCAGTAATAATAAGTCAAATCTGAGGCTAATAAGCGTACAAACTGCTTCTTTTCTCCAGAGGTTGTACAATGGATTTCCAACTGCCTATCAAATCAATCCTTCACTATATATGGAGTTTATGATTACACAGTAAGCAAAAAATTTCCTGTGGAATCCCACAAGAGTTCATTCTTGGACCACTTCTTGTCTCATTATTTATTAATGATCAGTCTTGGGACCTCCCAACACTTGACTGCATAATGTGTGCATGTGATGAAGTGATTACTATGGCATGGGAAATCACTTCCTGAAGTCCCTACAAAATTAACTTTAAAGTACTTTGGAACTGGTTTGCTCTGCCTGAAGTCCCTACAATGTTAACTTTAAAGTACTTTGGAACTGGTTTGCTAACAGAAATATTATAAATACCAGCAAGACTACTATTATGCTGTTTGACACAGCTCAAAGCTTAAATGTGACCCTCTCTCTGTTATCACTGATCCCGCTTTTAACATTTTGCATACGAGCACCTCTCAAAGATATGAATTGCGTTAGATTCTTCTTTTTCTTTTACTCTTCACAAAGTACTAAGACAACTTAAATCAGCCTATGCAAATCCAGTCTCTGCATTCCAGGAGCGGAACATTTCACAGTCATTAATATACTCTTTACTAGGATTGAGTAAAGACTGCCTGATATTTTGTTGCAAACTCAGCTATTAACACAAAATTGTTATAAACCATTGAGAATAAAGTCAGACATCAAACTAGCTAACAATAGAAATCACCACTGCACTACAATAAAGAATGGTAGATGGCTTACAGCTTCAGCAAGAAATGAACTACTGCTTAACACCCTTATTTACAAGATCCTTAATACTGCATACTGTCTATGTTTAAAGACCAGACATTCAAATCGGGATTGCAATTATGCTCTTAGAAGTACAGATGGCACTCAGTCAAGCCCCCTTACAAATTAGCTACAGCTGAGAAATCCATTTCTAAAAATGTGCCTCTCAACCTCTCAGCAGAAGAAAGCTGGACAAAGTCAGAAATAATGTGGGGTCAAAGGCACAAAAATAGGGACTGATTTTAAATATTGCTCCTATAAACACAGAAACTTGTTAAAATTACATATTTTGCATTATTATATATTTTCTAAAAGATATGAAGTCTGAAACTGAACTATCTTTCATTATTTAGTATTATTTAATGACCTGAATACTCAATAGTTTGCCAGAAAACCATAAATTTTATGAGGAACTGACCAAACATAAGCAGATAAAATCTGGACATTTTGTGAAAATCTGAACAGATGATAGGTATGCTTCCAAACTCCAGAAAGAAGTTTTTTATGTTTACAAGATTATCTGTTTTGTGAAAAGGAAAGAGATGGAAAAGGGAAGTATAGTGTCCACCAAAGCAACCCCCAGCCTAAGTAGCTGATTCATTAAATATTTATTTATTAATGTATTTATTTATGCATTTATCATTTGCTAACCAGGTAGGTAAACTTGTCAAAGGACCCTTTTCAGTCAAGATCTGTGCCAGAAAGGCCAGACAATGCACATCCTACAAAAGGGCTTCACTGAGAAAGATGCCTGGTGTCAAACTCATGGCCTGAAGCTCAATGCCAAAAAGTGCATTGTCATCCCCTTTGGTAAAAACTCTGTACCCATGAACTATCACATAGGTGGTATTCTACTTAACACTGAAATTGTGATAAGAAACCTTGGGACACAGGTAGACAGTGGTCAGGAAATCCTTCTACGTGGTACACCTCATCACAAAAGGTTTCTCATCCAGAAAAAAAGAAGTCATTGTTCCCCTCTACTCAGCACTCATTAGACCCATTATAGAGTACAACGCCCCTTTTGGTATGTACCTCACAAGACATCTACAACAACTGGAAAGGCCGCAGAAATACTTCACAAAGAGGATTACTGGCCTCAAACAGTTGCCCTACGCAGACCGTCTCATAAAACTCCAGCTTTACTCCGTCGCATATTGCCTACTCTGAGGCAATCTCTGCCTAACATACAAAGCTATGTCAAACCCAGAGCTGTTGAACATGCTCCACTTAAAGAAATCCCAATCCCTCCGAGGCACACACTGTAGGGACCTAAACATTGTCACCACAATAAACAGAACATGCTGGAGGGATAGATTCCTGTCCCAGAGACTTCACATACACTGGAACAGACTACCTATTTATATCAAACAAAGCTCCTCATTAGCACTCTTCAGGAAAAATCTTGATGATTGGATGGGAAATTGAAAATTCACGCCAGGGATCAACTCTGTGACTCTGCTCGACTGTGGCACAGGAAAATAATTTTCTTGGGTGGCGAAAGCCAGGGTACATTTTGGTTAGGCTTATATAGGCCCCAGGGCCAATAGCCTAGTACCTACCTATGAACCTATGAACCTATGAGGAAGGTGAAGGGAAGGTTTTGGACTTGAACTGCCCAATCAATGAGTAACACTTAGCTTTTGTCATGTCATGCCAAAGTGGATTTTATGACTCTGCTTTTTTCACTTATAATGATTATGATTATTTATTATTATTATTATCATTATTATTATTGTTATTATTATTATTATCATTATTATTATTATTGTTATTATTATTATTATTATTATTATCATTATTATTATTATTGTTATTATTGTTGTTATTATTATTATCATTATTATTATCATTATTATTGTTATTATTATTATTATTATTATTATTATCATTATTATTGCTATCATGCTTAGTTGTATTTATTTTTGTCAGATTTCATTTCACATGACTTTTTACACTGACTAAATTGCATTCAAAATGACTTTCATTTTCCATGTTTACATTTTGACAAACGTTTATTTTAAACTATTCCATTAATCTTGGCTCATGACAACATCTCTTTTTCAAATATTTATATTTATTTCTTGTACTTATTCATTAGGCTTGTCATTTATTTGATCTGGCTTTCTTTTGTTTTGTTTTTGATCTCTCTCTCTCTGTTATAGTGTTATTTATCTATTTTATTTTGTTTATTTGTATACTAATTAGCTGATAAGTACTGTAATAAAGCTGATCTTTTAATATAAATATATGTTCACAGTCTTCTAATATATTGTTTTCTCTCAGATAAAAAATAAACTTACTAACTGAAGAATGCAGCTAGATTAGACAAATGTACTACTCATGATGAGAAGCATAGTCAACAGATTAATGGATTCAAGAAGTCACATGAAACAAAGATACTACCGACATCAATGCATTTCTAGGTGACTCTTACAAACCTGTTATCATCACTGACATCTGCATTTCTGCATGTATATCTTAGTTGATAGAGTAGTTCTAATCAGTTTAGGCTTGCTAGTGCTTGCTATAAATGGTGTGTTCTGAAAGGGGTATTTGTGCAAATTTAGCAACTTTGTCATAGTATTGCTCAAGTTTTTGTTTTTTGTGATGCCTGAAGGATAGTAAGGATGGAAGAACCATAAACAGGTGTGGAGAGGAAATAAGTAGTGGCAAGCGTAGTTTTACTTTATATTTTGGCTCTATAAAGCATCCCTAATTTTTGATAAGTTTTTCTTAAGCAGTTTTTCATATATAGATCAAATTTAAGATTATCATTCACTATCATCCCCAATAATTTGCTAAGGGAAGTTACTTTACTTGTTGTATTATCAAAAGAGATGACTTTAAATTATGTTTCTTTTTTGTATAAATTGTAATTTGCTGTTAAAGCTTTCTGAGTAATTTTTTGGAAGTGTTCCATTTTGTCAGGTGTGCAATGATTGTGGAGTTACTTGTGTACTCTATTATGAAGGCCAGTTGTGTGGATGTGTGGAGGATGTTGGTGAGAATGTTAAAGTGGAGGGAACCAAGAACAGAGGCTTGTAGTACACTGATGGTGACTGGGAAGTGTGGGTCGAGGTTGGATTGCCATTTTACTGACTGATACTTACTTGACTTCAAGTAACTTTTGAACCATAGCAGAATGAGCTAAGACAGACCTAATGAGGACATCTGAAGTAGAACTTTGCTGTGACAAACTGTGTCGAAGGCTTCAGACAAGTCTAGAAATAAGGAGCAGACTAGTTTGCCACTATCTCTAGCTTTATTTACAGCATCTATATAGGTTAGAAGTGCAATGTTAGCACTATGGGAAGGATGGAAGCCATGTTGTGAGGGAGACAGGAGGTCTTTCTGAGGAGATAGTTTAGCAGCTGTCGGAATACATTTTTCAAGTATTTTGGAGACAGGGAATAAGATTGCTATAGGTCTAAAGTAATTAATGTCTGTTGAATTTCTTCCTTTGTGTAGAGGGATAATGTGCAATTTTTTCCAGAGAGAAGGATAATAACAAGGATAGAGACAGGGTTGGCAATGCTATTCTTAGGTCAAATTATAACAGAGAGTAATCAGTTTATAGCAAATACAAAGAGATTAATAAAGAGGCACAAAGCAGAACAAGTTTTCTTTTATTTCCTGACTGCAGAAATCTGTCAGCCAGGAAGATTAAGTCTAAGAGAATATCTTTACCCTGTTACTTGTACAGTTTTATCATGTTGCTGTTTTTTTAACTAAATCAGGTCATGAAAGAATGTCAAAAATTGTCTTGCCACTTTTTTTTTTAATTTGCTTATTTGTACATTTATAAAATAAAGAAATTACATACCTTCACACATATCTATGTCAAAGTGGCTTCGCTAAAGAATAAAACATGCAGGCACCTATAATATGCATAATATGTAACCAAAAAGCAAAGGATATAATTTATTATCACTCTGTAACATTACTCCGCAACCTCTAAAAATAATATCTAGTTTACCCAAAACTATTTAAAAGACTGTTGCCTCTTAACACTGAACGTCCAACATGCCTAGTAGTACTGTCCTTTGACATCATTAAAATAAACCATTTCAATATAAAATTATACCTTTAATAAAATACACAATATTATTTTAAATATGTACTCTCAAAGAAAATATACTTTTTTAAAGCAGCTTACATATTATGCATTTCAAATTATTAGCCCCTATTTAAATAATTAACATGGTGTTTTGTTATATAATATGCTGTTGTATTTGCTTATTCAGTCAGTGTCTCATTAGACTATAAACTGTTAGACTGCTTGCCCCACATTCAGTATTTAATAATGAAGTGTGGGTGGAAATAGCTCAGACCGTGTGCTTAATATATCTGTGCTACAGCGAGGCATACTTTACCGCCAGCACAGATTTAAGTTACTCTAAGCTTTCTTTGTGCCTTACAAGCACCTCATTTGCAACTTTCTTCAATAAAAACAGTTAGCTGAAAATATGGAATATATGACAGACTTAAAAATATATTAAAGAAGCGAACCAAATTATCTACAAGTCGAATTTACTAAATGAGAGGGTTGCCAGTTTGGCATGTACTTACTAAAATTAGATTCCTTCAAGTATAACTGGACTCTAGGGAAGAGACTACAGCAATACACTGACAGCATTATCATATCAGTATCCTAAAGGAATAAAATGATATTTGACTGTCAAGACATTTTACACTATATCAGATTTGAAAACTTGATACTGTCAAATGAAATTCAGTTTATTATTATGCTGTCTGCATAATTTCACTGCATAGGGAGAAAAAATTATTATTATTTTTGTCACCAGATTGTACCATGTCTGTATGCACACAAAGCAATTCTTCACAGAAACAGTCACTGTATTCACCATTACAGAGTTTCACTATGCACAAAGAAATAGCTTGGCCTATATACAGTAAACGGACAAATGATGGAATATAATTTTGTACAAGTTCAGTAGTATGCCTCGATGCTGGAACTAAAATCAGAGCTCAGAATTATGAAGTGTGAACAAAAAACACTTAGAAGAGGCTCCATCCCAACTCCCTGCTCAGCAGTGCTGTAATAAGACCAAGCCTGACAGCAGGACCTGCTAGACTGCATTCTTCTGGACAGGTATAGGTGAAGCAAAGTGTGTGGCAATGGAAGCAAGAAGAAGGCCTAGATGGTGAAAAGGAATGTTGGGGCAGAAGAAAAAGAAAATAACATTGAAGAAAGTAAGAACAAAATCCTTAAAGAACCTTAAGTTAAGGTCAAAAGTAAAGTCCTCCAATCTTCATCTAACCTTCCTTGGAATGGCTTCAACATCCATAGCCAGAGCAGTCACCCATATATATAGTCTATCACTACCCTCTGGCAACTTGAATGCACATTTCCAGCATGTCACTATTTATTTTATTTTATTTTATTTTATTTTATTTTATTTTACTTTTATTATCATTGCTTTAAAGTGAAAGTCTGACTGGGCAATAACCTCTTTTCAAAGGCGGTCCAGGAAGAAAAGCTCCACAATTAAATCAATTTTACAGATAGATAAAACATAATATATCCATAGGAAAACAATACTTAGAATAGTCATATATACATAGAGTGTGTATATAGGGTATAACTACAAATCACTGAATGCAGGTATGGTACAACAGATCCCCGTACAGCGGAAGAGAAATGATGCAATAATTCAGCTGTAACAAGAAAAATCATGACTGCTTTTTTGACTTAAATTTATTCCTATGCATTAAGCATGGTGTAGGAGAAGTGGCTTATAAGAAGAGCAACAGCACTTACTAATTCTTGAAATGCAAGTATTATTGAAGAAGGCATTAGAGGTTTTGTTGAAAAAGGGAATAAGAGGGAAAAAAGCAGTTAGGGTAGGAAGTTTACTAGTAAGGGAAATTTGAAGGATTAGAAATTAAATAGTGAGATGTGGGGAATGGATATTAAGATGCTCCTGGGGGGGGTATCCTTTGTTTAACAATTAAATACTGCATGCATTAGTAAGTCTGGCTAGCCTGAGTATACAGAGAGGTACATTCAGTGTGCACTTTTGAGTCTAACCTAGGGATGCACGGGTGCATATCCAAGTACCCATGAGATGCTGCCTGAGTTGGCACTTAAATAATGCCTTTATGTTGCTGAGTTGTCTCAAGTGAGCTTGGGGGGAATTCCATTCATTTACAGTTTGAATACAGCGAATGACCTGCAGTGTTAGTTGACTTACGTATTTGCAGCAAGGATCGTTTGGTCACATGTAGGTTTCTTTTTGGATGCTATGGCTGAATGACAGTTTTATTGCTGAATATTTTTCAGGGTTTTGAAGTAGCTTGTGTGTTGTCAATAACTGTCAGTGTGTTAGTGTATGTGGCACTTTAAGTCTATTTATTTGTTTTACAGAGGCAATGTAAGTTCAGTCATCTTGCTACTATGTTATAACATTGCTGAAGGTTACTTGACAGAGATGAGTTTAGGTTCATAAAGACTGACACACAGCAGTGTTGGAAGTAGATAAGCTCAGAAGCCACACCAATGCCCCCCCTCCCTCCTGCCCAGCCATTTAGGTCCCATTTCTGTGCCCTGCCACTGAATTTCCCCCTGTTTATTTAAATAAAGCAATAAAATAAGAATTTTGTCTTATAAACTGCTTGCTATAAATGTGTCATACAGTTGCTACAATTTGTACCCTGCCTGTACAGAGCACTACATCATTCAGATTTTAGTTAATTTTTTTTGTAACTTTTAAACTGTCACAGACTGTTTGCTACAATGTAGCAAGCAAAGGATACAGTTTAAATCACAAACAGAATGCTATAATGCTCAAGTCTGACTGCACATGCAATGCCAGCTTTTAAATGCCAGCATTGCATTAGATATTAGGATCAGCTGACCATGCCCCCCAACACTTTGCACCTGGGACAGAAGCCCCTGCCGTAGCTACGCTACTGGTTCAGATGTAAGTACATCTTTTATGGCCACATCAATGAGATATGGTTTTATTCTATATAAGGAGCCTAGTTTTAGGTGTGCTTTTTATTATTTGTTGTTTATAATGATTAAATTGTATCTGGTCATCTATGGTCATTCCTACTAGTATTGTATGTGTAACTATTTCTATTTTTGTGTTATGGGCTGAAATTATAGTGAACTGTATCTCTCAACAGTGATTATTTTTAGGGACTCCTCTAATTGTTGTCACTAGCTTTTGTTCCATCCTTACTAAAACTGGACATTGTTTTAAGAATTTCTGAGTTAATATCAATATTTCAAAAGTGTTCCTAATCTGTGGCCTTTTCCCTAATTATTTTTTGTTTAGTCTTTTTTTTAGTTTCAAGAAAAGTTGACAGTTGTCCAGCCAAGATTCTATGTAAGACAATGATTGCTGGATGATTTCAGGTAGCACTTAAAGGTTCTTTGCTACACCGATAAGAGCCGAGCCATCTGCATATTGTGCAGTTGTGGTATGCACTGAGGCAGAGTGCATGCCTTCTATAAATAGGTTAAATAGAAAAGTACCAAGTACGGATTCTTGTGAATACGCGTAAGAATGAGGATACATCATTATAGCCACAATACTGCCTGTTCTCTGTCTGCTAGATAGCTGCAGAACCAATCCAGTGAATGTACAGTAAGACCAAAAGAGGAGAATTTATGTTAGATGGTTTGGTTGCAGACTGTGTCAAAAGCTTCAGACAGTGCAAGGAAGAGTATAAAGACCAGGTTGCCTACATTTCTGCTCTAAGTAACTGGGTCAGTGAAGCTGAACATGGTGGAAGTTGTACTGTGATTAGGCCTGAAACCATGCTGACCTGGAAAGAGAGACAAAGTTTTTTTTTTTTTTTTTTGCAATAATATAATTAGTGAGTTGTGAATGCATGCATTTTTCCAAAATTTTGGAAAGAGGGGACAATATTGCCATAATAATTTGTGAGGTCTGTAGAACAGCCCCCTTGGTGCAACAATATGATGAAGGATTCTGTTTTCTAGAAGGATGGGACATACTTTCCTCTGAGTAATTTATTAATATAGAAAATATGCTACAGCATCAGCAGAAGTCTGATATATTCTGCAGGTAACTGGTCAGGGGCCATGGTAGTAGGTTTAAGTTTATGTAGGTACTTTTTGATTGTAGAAGTAATAATGGCAGAAAGATATAAATATATATATATATATATATATATATACATGTGTGTGTGTGTGTGTGTGTGTGTGTGTGTGTGTATACATATATATACGTATATATATATATATATATATATATATATATATATATATATATATATATATGCATATGGTTTCTACTTGGTTGATAAAGAGTTTGGTTGACATCTATATGATCGACAGGTGTACAAGATCAACAATTCTAGGGGAATATTCCTTTCCCCAGGGATTGTGTAATCTTGTAGTTAGTATATATAATTATTTATTTATTTGTTTGTTTTTGTTTTTTTTTTAAGCAAGTTTGCATGCATCGAGAAGCAACTTCATTGCTTACATACTGTGTTAGTCGATCAGCTGAAGATTTTATACATATATATATATATATATATATATATATATATATATATATAGGGGAGTGCCATTTGGAGGTTAATTGTGTATTTGTTTTTCAGCAAGGATAAGGAGGTAACTGTTTTAATAAAGTGTGGGTTAAACTGAGAGGCAATGTTTGTGAACTGGTAAAAGGTGTTTGGAGTACAATTTCCTAAATTTAGACATTTGTTTGCGGAGGCTCAGAATAATGTGGGATTGGAGTCATGTTTGTCTTGAAACTTTGGTATAATAGATGTTCTTATCCTGCTTTTTGCTTTGTTTAGTTAGATTTCTTATGTAGCTGAACTATTGTTCAGCTGTGAGTGTTTTGTTTTTTAAGTCAAGTTTTTCTGGCTTTGTCTCTAGCATTCATGAGTTGTTCAGTTCTCCTAATTAGCCATGGGTCGGTCTTATAGCTATAGTTCTTATAGGGGCATGTTCACATAGATTGCTATGAAATGTTTTTTGAATAGTACTACTTTCAAAGGTATTCAACTAAAAATACTGTAACAACTATAAGCCCATTCCCTATGTGCTCCCAATTGCAAAAATATTATGAAGATTGGTATACAAGCAACTCTTTGAATACATAAGTGACCCTTAAGCAAGTCACTTAACCAGACAATGTTTCAGGACAATTCGAAATCTGCTCTAGGCTTCTTAAGGGTCTCCTGGTCTTTAAGCCTATTAACTACCTACAAATGTATATTCTACAACGGATACAATATTCAGTTATTTGTATTGTGGTCTCCTTGAGGGTAGTTTTTATCAATCTGACTAGGGCTTTTGAAACTTAAAATTACCCACTAGTCCTTAATAAACTCTCTAAACTTAACTGTGGTAACAATACTTTGCAACAGTTCAGAAGTTATCTTGAGAACAGAACCTTCTAAGTTTGACCCAGTTACTCTCTAACTAAGCCTAAAACACTAACCTGTGGGGTACCACAAAGAAGCACTCTAGGTCCATTGTTATCTTCACTCCTTGTGAATGACTTAAAAAATGATCACTCCAGTCTCAACATAATCATGAATGCAGAAAGGCTTATTTGGCTTGACTACAGTAAAAATACTTCTGCATTACAAAATACAATTTTCACTGCTCTTTGTAGTTGGACCTTCACCAACAAACTCTTAGTTAATCCAAATCAAATCAAGCATCATGGTCTTTGCCTCTAGTGAAAGGCTTCATGGCTTGCCCCCTGTGGTAATCTCCAACAGTAGTGGCATTGTCATACCTAATGTAGCTGATGAAAGATATCTTGTATTAACTCTTGACCCTGCTTTATCCTTTGCTCATCACACAGACAAGGTGGTCAGTAAAACTCTGAGATAACTCAAACCATGTCATCGAATTACTCATTCTCTCTCTCTTTGGTTGCTCATTGTGCTTTACTGAGGCTTGTACTCATTCCCAAAATGGAGTACTTCCCACTTTCCATTCCATTTCCAACTCCAATGAACTGCAGACTGTTGAAAATGAAATATGGAGGATCGGGTTGCTGCCAGATACCTGCACACATCAGTGTGACATGCTAGATGACTTCAAATAGCTACTTGTAAAATAAAAAAGCTACACTATCACATAGCTCACTGTAATTTAAATTAGACAATAAATCTAACCACTCAGTGATAATCTGGAATGGGTCTACGTTCACCCATTGAAAAAACATTACAGCAAATGGCTCCTAATCAAACATTAAACAGCGAATATTTAACATTCTGAACATGTTTAACACCAAAAAAAAAATCATTGAATAGGCATAGTTGGCAACAACCAGGAAGTACCATGAAGCATAAGGTAAGCAAAGGAAACTATAAAAACTACCCTACTCCGCACTGCAGTATAATCGTGGAGTTGGTGTATATAACTGGGGGGTGCAGCCCCCCAAATTGGGGGGGTATGGGGTGGAGCCCCCACCTTGGATGTTTACATTCGTGATGTTGGCCAACTATGGCAATTCAATGAATCATTTGTTAAGCTTTTTCGGAATGTTAAACTTTCACTGTTTAACATTCGATTAGTAGCCATTTCATGCACAAACATGGACCCATCTACAAGATACACATTCCATGGGCAGACCCCGATTTAAAACCAGAACAAAGGAAGGGCATTTTCTAAACTCAGTCCATCTATTTGAAATTTCATTCCCACAGAAAAGAAAGAGTAATAGAGACTGAAAAAATTAAGAATTGACTAAAGGAGTATTTGACCAGTGAGGTTGCATGCATTTGCTTTCAGAAGATTGGATAGCAAACTGACAGTAAACTGCCAATAAGAGTGCTAATTGGACATGCTGAGGGACAGTTTATGTAAACTAAGCTGAGGACTGAATATAATGTTTATATTGGCATGGTAAATAAACAGAAACTGTATTTCTGCCTATGCAGACATTACCTGTTTCATTTGCCTTTCTTAGCTCAGGTCATGGCTGAAAAGGCCTGGGTGAAAAGTTCACTCAACTAGTTATCAGATTGAAAGAAAATAAATAGGAAATGGGCACTGACTAGAAGAGAACGTGCTGCAAATTTGGAACTGTATTACTGACACCAAAGTAGATAAAGGTACCAAACTCCCGGACTATCAGCGCGTGCTCATCCTAACCTATAACAGCTCATACTGGGAAGTCATCCTCTGCCCCCAGCTCTAGTTATGGCTCTGTGTCATCCATTGTAGGCTCTGCCAGCAACGCCATACAGGATGAACCCTTGGAGGCACGATAATAGTGCAGAAGATGATGCTAGTAAGGACAGAGACTCTGGGAGGTATAGATAGAATATAGGTTCATAGGTTCATAGGTAGGTACTAGGCTATCTGCCCGAAGGCATTTATAAGCCTAGCCAGAATGTGTTGGCTTTTGCCGCCCCCTTAGATTAGTTCCCTGTGCCTCTGTCCAGCAGAGCCACTCAAGTGATCCCTGGGGTAAACTTTCTGTTTCCCATCCACCTGTCAAGGTTTCTCTTGAAGAGTGTTAGTGAGGAGCTCTGCCTGATGTAGATTAGAATCTTGTTCCAAAGCATGGGAAGTCTCTGGGACAGGAATCTATCCCTCCAGCATGCCCTATATATTGTTGTGGTGAGGTTTAGATCCCTAGAGTGTGTGGCTCGAGGGGATATGGTTTTCTTTAGGTGGAGAATGTCCATCAATTCTGGGTTGGACATGGCCTTGTATGTCAGGCAGAGATCACCTCTGAATAGGCGGTATTCAACCGAGTACAGCTGGAGTTTCTTCAGACGAGCTGCATAGGGCATCTGTTTGAGGCCAGTGATCCTCTTGGTGATGTACTTCTGTGGTCTTTCCAGCTGTTGCAGGTGTCTTGTAAGGTACATCCCAAATGGGGCGCTATGATGGGTCTGATGAGTGATGAATAGAGGGGGACAATGACCACTTTTGATCTGGATGCAAACCCTTTTGTGATTAGGTGGGCCACATAGAAGGATTTTCTAACCACTTTAGCAATGTGATTATCAAAGGAGAGATTACTATCTACCTGGATCCCCAGATCCCTTATTACATCTTCTGTATTTAGGGGGCTACCACCTATGTGGTAATTTGTGGGTACTTTGTTTTTTCCAAAGGGGATGACTATGCACTTTTTGGCATTTAGCTTGAGGCCATGGTTTTGACACCAGGTATCTGTCTCATTGAGACCATTTTGGAGGATGCCTGTGTCAGCCTGAGAGTCAATTATAGCCCCTAGTTTGCAGTCATCTGTGAACTTGGTCAGCCATAGTCTTCCTGTGCTTGCCTGTACCTCTGAGAAATATATGCCGAACAGGAGGGGTCCTAGGACCGAGCCTCGGGGAATGCCACTTGTAACCGATTTAGAGTCAGACCTAGTTCCCGCAACTCTTACCATGTGGGTTCTGTCCATGAGCCAGTTGGCAACCCATCTCATGACATAGGGGTTTATGTTCAGGCTGGTGAGCTTGTCTATAATACCAGAATGGGGAATGGTGTTGAAGGCCTTTGCAAGGTCTAGGTAGGCTGTGTGGACCACTTTTCCCTCATCTATAGCCTTGGTAACTGTCTCAAAGAAGTCTACCAGGTTTAGAAGGCATGATCTGCCCTTAACAAAGCCGAACTGAGTAGAGTCCAGTGTTTGGAGGTTCCCAATGTCTTTGTTAATGAGATCCATGATGATGAGCTCCATAGCCTTGCAGACCAAGCTAGTCAGGCTTATAGGGTGATAGTTCCTGGGGTCTGTTGTGGCTCCACCTTTGTGGAGTGGAATAACCATTGCTGTGCACCACTTTATAGGTACGTAGCCTGTGGAGAGGTTGAGTTTGAACAGAGTGTTTAGGTGAGGGTTTAATTCTTCTTTGAGCTTGTGTAGGATGCAGCCTGGGACACCGTCCAGCCCCATTGATGCTGTGTTTTTGGCTTTGGAGAAGGCTGTTTTAACCTGAGTGTCTGTGATTTCAGGGGCACTGCATTCATCTGGTATAGTTATGGGCCCTTTTGGGGTGAGAGGGGGGTGAAGTTTGCACTGAACCTGTCTGTCAGGATGTTGGTGATATCGGTCGGTTCAGTGTATTTTGTGCCATTCTGCTAACAAAAGGAATCCAGAGACAGCGCACACAATCCACACTTTATTCAAAGTATAAAACGTCCAAAACTAGATCACATTCTGCACTACTTCTGAGCAGATCTGAGCATTGCCACTTAGATTCTTGACATAACTAAAGAACGCTTTGTGGTTATCTTTGGAGTCCTTGGCAATTTTTCTTTTGAAGCACGCCTTGGATGATTTTATGAGGGATTATAGTTTCTTGCTGATACTGATCAGGGATGTCTTCCCTTCTTGGAATTTTACTCTTTTCTGTACTAGTTTCCTCCTTCTATTGTATAGCTTGTTTATGGCAGGGGTCCACCAGACTGGTTTCCTTTTCTTGGAGGACTGAGTCTTGGCTTTGCTTGGGATAGCATGATCCACGCATTCTTGTAGGTGCCCGTAGAGTGCATTAGTAAAGGATTTTGCAGCTTGGGCATATATTTAACTTAGATAATGTTAGGGAGAAGGAAAAAAGAATGAGTTGGAGAAAAAGGAAGAAAAGAGAAGCTGAGAAGGAATAGTGAGGTTTGAGATGTGAGAATGTTTTGTTTGGCACTGTGTCAGTGACTCCTGAGATGAACTTACACGATCCACTCTATTCATTTAATTGAAGTTTGAATGCTGCTAGGGTTATTGCAGATTTTACATACATAGATAAAAAATGTATTATGGTTGCCTTGACTGTTGGGTGCTTCCTGTAGTATTTGGTTCCTTACTAATTTGATTATGTTTATTTAATAAGATCAGAGAGGCAGAGGTTTCTATATGTACAAGAGTTTGCATATCTACTTATATAATTTGTTGATTCTATTATCCTATCAGATGGGACATTGAGTTTAACTATTATTTTGCTTTTGTTGGAAGGGAGCTGTCTTCTTTTTACATTGGTTTAATAGGTCATAACATTGCATGCTTAGGGTAAGGATGTAAATGCTTGGGGTTTCAAGATGACTGGACCGTTTATGTTTTATTTTCTAAAGGTCAATAAAATGGAATGGACTGGTTTGGCTCCAGGCCCCATAATATACATGGATTACTAGGACTAGAGAATCTGCTTCTGTACTAGTTGATGATGGTTAACTAGAGTGGAGATACTTGTGAGGCTGAGCAAAGGGCAAGAAAGTTACTTAAGACAATGTCAAGGAGGATGTCAAGAAGGCCTGGATGTAACCACAATTGGATATAAAGGTGGGCCAACTGATACTTGGGTAATTAAAGGCTCCTATTAGAAAGGTGTTTGATTTGACTTCTGCCTGGATTGGGCTTTCAGACATTCAGTAAGTTCTTCTTGGAGACATAGAGGGAGACTTGTAATTACTGGTAAAGAAAAATGTGTCATATTAGCTAAGACACATATATATGAGATATTAAATAACTATTGATATGTCCTTGTTGCTAATTAGAGGTCCTAAATTAGTGAAAGGTGGTAGACGTAAGACCACAATGAGTGTTTTCCATAGACTGGAACCACATTTCAGTGGCTACATAGATGTGTATGCTCCCCAGGTGCATGTCTGTAAGTGAGACATTATGCTTTGAAGGCTTTTTGTGCTAAGCACAGCCACCCTAATTCCTTTCAAGCTGGAATTTCTAATATTTTAAATTTAAAAAAAGGTACAGTGTTAGATGGAAAAGGTTTTGACAACATGAAAAGCCATTAAAGGACAGTTGCAGCCAGTTCATATAAGCTTTAGTTCTTTGATTGATTTGACTTTCTTATATTGTTCCTCATAGCCCTGGTCATGCCTCACAAGGTTCCTTGGAACAGTGTACTTACCTGGTTAATGAACTGTAAGTAAATAAATACATAAACAAGGACGTTTTAAGCCAAAACATATATATATATATATATATATATATATATATATATATATATATATATATATACACACACACACACATAATATGTATATATGTACTCTACATAAACATGCACACACACACACACACACACACACACACACACACACACACACACACACACACACACACACACAGACACAGACACAGACACACCTATAAGAACCAGTACAATAGAACATTTATGTTGAAACTATACTGACTCATTAACAGCAGCTTTTAGCAAGTGGTATGATGGGAACCATAGCTAATTTGCATGTATTGTACATGTGAGCCAGTTCTGAAGGACTGGCTTAGGAATGACAACCTGTGTTTCCTTTTCCCATATAAACAATGGTTATTTTCTTCTAATATACTCCTGTAACTGTGATGTAATGCAATTTCTGTATGTATCCTCCTTGAACAATATAACATAACATTACAGCTGTTTATGAATTGCTTCATTGCAGTTCTTCATGCCGTGTACCTCATTTACAAATAAGTGATATTAGCAAAAAGGGAATTTGCATCTCTATATAAGTGGAAATGGCCAATTTTGATTCAGAAGACTCCCAGCTGTTCAGCATAAAAGGCTGATTCTCAGTGTAGCTATTTACAGAACACTACTTAGGTACCACTCCAGTGATGCTACTGCAAGCCCTTTAAACATTTTAGAATACTGAGCACCAGGAATGGAACAGGATTTATTAATTTGCTGCATTTGTTTTACCAGAATAGTCCACCTAGGTCATGCAAGGCACTTTTCAGCAGAGGACAGGGGAGAAAAGAAAAATAATTATAACAAGGTCGAAAACAAAATATTGTACCACAGTAAAGACAGTGATAAATATAAAACAATAAAATTTATATCAGTTATTAGTGTATTACTATAAGATAATTGTAACTTGCATTACAATAAGGAATATTCAGTAAGATACAAAAAGGCAATTTGGAGGTTTGAGCTGGGAAAAGGACTCATTAGTAGAAGTTAACAATGCCAAAAAATTGTATTAGGAGAATCAAGAAATCGATATAAAGGGTGGAAACTTAGTAAAGGAATAATGGGAAAACCAGTGAAACATTAAGTAGTAAGTATTTGGAATTAGCTGAAATGCATTAAAGGTTTCCCATTGAAGACAGTTATGGATTTGATATATGGATATTGTTGAAGCACTAAGTATGGGGCATTGATCTTAACCTGGACAGCAGACACAGAAACAAAGACAGAGCCAAGAATTTTGTAGGAACTCTGTTAGTTCATCTTTGAAAAGACTGGGGGAAGATAGCTGCCTATTTGCAATATGGAATAAATTCCATTTGATTGCTATGAGTGTCATATAAGGATTTGCCTGACATGTTGTTTGATTTTTTTAAGGAGGTTTGTATCTGCAAATCAAAGAGGTCTTGAGGGGGATTACCACTGAAGTAGAGAATTCAGAGATGGACAATTGAAAAGAAAAGTATACTATGAGGAAAGTTTATGTGTGAGAATGTGATGTAGTTTGGGAATTTATTTAGTTGTTTGAGGGCTTGGCAATGATGGGTTGAGTTAGATAACTTTAGTAGCAAATTTAGCAATTTCATTGTAGGACTGATACATTTTTCATATTAATCATCTATTAATATTTATAAGAATAGGAGGAACGTAGAGTAGACTTGATAGAAGGAAAGGTATCAGTGATTTTGAATCTGTAGTGAAAGTTTAGAAGTTCTATAAAGAAGACCTTATTTCTGGTGTGTTTTTCTTGCTACATTTTGTATATGCAATCAAATCTGAGCTGATTGTCTATGGTGACACTTAATTATCTGGTTTCAGGGACTATTTCCAGATGGATATTTTGAGAAGAAAGGACTAAAAAGATAGGCTTTTTCCCTGAGTACGACAGGCAACATAATTTTGGTTTTATTGGGATTTAAGAGCAATTGTGCATGGGTAAGGCAAGTTTCAATAAGATGGACAGCTCAGTGGTGCAGCGGTACAATTGTCACCTCACAGCAAGAGGTTCTCCAGTTTGATTCTCAGTTGGGGTGCCTTCTGTGTGGAATCTGCATGTCCTCCCTGCATCCGTGTGGGTTTCCTCCGTGTGCTCTGGTTTCCTCTCACATTACAAAGACATGCATCTGGAGTATTTCTCCCCAGGCCTCCACTGAAAATTGACTTCTTTCCAAGTTGGACTTTCCTGTTAAATAAATAAATAAATAAATGAATGAATCTTGAGTGATAAATTGCAGTGAGGAAATCTAGGTTGTGGAGTAGATTAGAGTAGCACTGCAAGTATATTGCATGAGGTAAGTATGTAATGAGGCATAAGCAAGATTATTAATGAAGAGATTCAACCATAAAGGTCCAAGGATGGATTCCTGTGGTACACTATAATATACCAGAAGAGATGCAGAAAAGGATGAGCTTTTCAGTGACATATCAGAACTCTGCAATTTGAAAGTAAGAGTCCCAAATGTCCTAAAAATGAAGTACAGTCCTGCATGTAAACTCACTGTTACACATTAACAATGTTTTCTGTAGGGTGGCAAGCACCACCCCCTGCACAAACCCAGAGGAGGTTGCTGTACCTCCTGCACTTCTACTAGTGATATATACTAAATCTGAGATTAATGTTCCTCAGAGAATAAGGAATCCTCTAAGGTATACCAAATTTGGTCTTAACATACATCTCCCCTGATTGCATATAATTATTTAGAGTTTTAGAACTCAGACTGATGGGATTTAAAAATATTATGGGAAACCTAGATTACATGCACATACCACATGCAAAACAGCAGTACAGAGTTGCTATAACAACCGTTTTGTGCTTCTGCAGTCAGCCTGACATGCCAACTTTTTTTTCTTAAAAAAATGTGCCCTGATAGCTGCTAAGATATTCAGCTGTTCATGCCCCCAGTCTGATGCTATCTCAGTGTCAGGACATTATGCTGAATTTGGACAGACTGTGTTACGTTAGTATGAGACTTAGCACATGTAGAACTCCCCCACAATTTCAAAATAGTCTGTTTGACCCCCACTCCTATGCCCTTTCTGAATTTCTGACTACAAACATAAGTTTTGGAACTCATTAATGATCATGACCAAGTTCCAATGTTCACTTTAGGAATCTGGACCCTTAGCCTTGTCATCCTGTGCTTTGTTAAATCCAAGACCAATGTGGTACTAATTAAAAATTCCAGTTTATAGAATCTGCTAATTAGATGAATTAAAAAGTAGTTTATCTTACAGAAAATTATTTTCAAAACAAATATTAGTAAACTAATAACATGTTAATACATGCATTCCTTATTTTGCATATGAATAAAGGCTTTCTTTGTATACAACAGGAAATACAACTGCGCTGTGAGGACTGATAAATATTTATTATAAGTATTTAGATTATAACATTATCATCATTTAAACAAATCAGACAACTACTGCATTTAAATTCATTTAGAGGTTCACATCTGATAAAGCTGATGCCAACTGTGAAATTTAAAAAATGGTCAATTGTATAAACTTAGATAAAATACTTATGTAATTTTAATAAAATAATATGCTACATATTTGATATTGCAACAGTATATTTGAAAAAAAATGATATCCCTTTCTTTTCTTGCATGCACCCTTTAGTGTGAGAATTCAATTGTTCACTTTCAGACATATTCTTTATCCTATTCAGATTCATGAGGTATCTAGATTGTCATGGCAGGCTATAGGGTCAGATATACTTCAAGCAGTAGGAACAAGACAAGAGAAGAAAGTCAGTCGTGGAATGGACACATATGAACAATGTAGATGACTACAAATTCATCAGCTGGCAAGCAGTGGCAGCTAGTGACTTCAAATTAAAGGGGGGCTGCAGGAGACAGTTGAATGGGTGGGGCCAATGGGAAGGGGCTGGACTGACTAGAAAGGGGTGGAGCTATGCTCAAAACCCCAACAACTGGAACTTTAACTAAATATGCTGCCCTGGGTGCCAAACCATAATTACAAGAGTCCAATCAAGACAAAATGAAGTGTAGAAGAAAAAATAGTTCAATGCATTGGCTACATGACAGCTTACTTAATATCTAGATGGAAACAAAAAGGTTGTGAGGCATGAAAAAATAAATTACTTTTTAAATACATTACTGGAATGCCAGTCAAAATCAAGTATATAAAAAAAAACAAGCAGCACTTAACTCAAACCACTTCTTGCACTGCAGTTCTAATTATAATTTATATTCAGCTTTATAAAAGTACCAAGTAACATGCTGAAAGTAGCTGATACCCCCACTTGTAAAAACGTTTCTTATCCAAAAATGACCTGCTGCCTGACAACTACCTACTTGTTTCATGGAGAAGACATGATCAAAGTAAAAAATGAAGAGCAAACAAGAAACAAGCTCAAGATAAATTGCTTAAAGGATTACTGCACAGGTTATGGACCACACATGATAGATTGGCATTTTGTTTAGTTTACAGGTAAAACCTGCAAAGATGACTGCAAGTCTCCAACAAATGTAATGAGGTTCTGAAAATACTGTAATCCTGTCCTTTATTACAAATACTGTCATATGAATTTCAATACCTAAGGCTTATACATTATCTAGTTATGTAAATATTCTCTGTATAGCAACAACAAAAAGGCTTTCAATGTTGGTAATTCTTTAACAGTATGCTTATTAAAGCTTACTTGCATCTTACAATCTCCGACAAGCTTACCTGATGGTCATTAAAGCATTGCTACTTAAACACAGAGCAACAGGGCACTGCGACAGTATGCATTTTCTGAATAATAAGAAGCATAAATCAAAAGTATAAAAATATGACAGAAAACTACAACATTCTGCAAAATCAGGGACAGATGAAAAGCCACTGTCGTACATGTGTCTACCTTGGATGGGGGAATACTCTGCACACTTTCACTGCATAACTGCTCCTTGCCTTGCTTGGACACATCGAGAATCACTACATGGGGGAGTGGGGTGCAACAAGTATGTCACAATTTATGTCTCTGGCTGACGGTGATGGCTCTGACACTTATACCTCTCAACCTCAGAGCAAGAAATCTGGATAAAGCCATATATAAAACTGGGACAAATGCCAAAAAATAAGTACACTTTTTAAATATTGCTCTTATAAACTTCGAAAGATAATAGAATAGTAGTAGGTCTTGCATTAGTATGAATTTTTTGAAGTGTATGAAATCTGAAACTCAAATATCTGCCATTATTTTCTAACTTCAAACTTTAATGATTTACCACTAATTTGCCAGAAAACCACAATTTTACGAAAAACGGACCAAAAATGTGATGCAAAAATATAAAATTGCCACACAATACTGCTGGGAACCTGTCAAAGAAGGGACACCTTTTTAATATTAGTACTGCTAACTTGAGCAGCTGACAAAATAAGAGAATCTACATGCATTTCTGAAATCAAAGTAATCTATAACTCTTATCATTACATTTATTTATAATTGTAAACCCTCACCATTTTCTTCCAAAATTACCATTTTGCGGAGGGATTATTTGGGGACAGCAACATTTTGAGCCAAAATTGGGGACATTTGAGAGGTTTGGATATTCCTAATTCTATAAAGCAATTTATTTGCACGTACCTCTCAACCTCTTAATGCAGGAAATCTGGACAAGGCCAAATATATTAGGGGAACATACAAACAGTACTAAATATTGCTCTTGTATAAACTTAGACAGTTGATAGAATAACAGGTCTTGCTTTAGCATGCATTTTTAGAAGGTTATGACGTCTGAAACTCAATTTCTTTCATTATTTAGTGACTTCATTCCTAAATGATTTGCCAGAAAACCAGAAATTTTATGGCAAACAAACCAAAAATAAGAAGCAAAAATCTACTGATTCTGCAAAATTATGGACAGTTGAGAGGTATAGTTCAGCTGGGGCTGTCTTTGAGTTTGCTGCCCTTCCCCTCACAAAATCATGGTTGAATGGAGCCCCCCCCCCTGCAGCCATTCCAGTGTCCCATTCCTTGATTATTTTGCCCAATTTACCATAAACACTGTAATGTGCATACTGCTTTACTTTTGTGATGATTTGGATTTCATGTGAAAGTTTTATTTTACATTTTACAGCACAAACATTAATAGATATCTGCTAAACAAAGCAATGCAGTCTCACAATGAAAATAGACTTAGTATTAAAACTTCTCTGCCCTTGAAACTCACATTCATTGAAACAGCATTGAAACCCACATTCAAAGGAAATACATTTTGCCAATGGCAGATTTAACTTTGGGCTGTTTTCAAATCATAACTCCCTTGCACACGAAACATACACATGATCTTTGATACACCTTCCTGATTGTATTACATTATATTTCTTGTATAATACAGTACAGTTTTAGTGGGCATTTTAAATGTATTGTTTTGAACATTTTTCCAGTAATCAATGAAACAAAATACTTGCACCAGTAGTGACAAAACTGCCCAATTCATAACATTTCCATCATAAAAGTCTACTCAAACTTCTACAGTCCACCAGTATCAGTAAATATGCACAATCTCTGAAGAAGTAAAAGTCATCTAAATAATTCCACTTTAAAGAGATCTGTAACTAATGAAGAGGTTGCTGCTAGCAAACAACTTTATATTTCATTGTTTCATCTACAAATAAAGTGCCTGTTGCCCTTGAGGAATACATTGCCTATGTTACACTAAAAAATGATAAGCTAGTAATATTGCAATAGGGAATGGATGGCAAAGAGATAACAGGTTCATAGTTACTAGGTATCTTCACCAAAAAGGACTGCAGCATCTACTCCCTTTGCAACACAGTTCAGTATCAGCAATGCATCTACCTACTGTGGGAGTAGAACCCACAGCCTTCTGCATCAAAAGTAGATACACAACCTATTGTGCTATTAACAATGCAAGCAGACTCAGCATAAGCAGCACTAAACTTTTGCTCCCCTGCAGCTCTCAGTTCCTTGTAAACCCTACTCAACACTCAGCTGTATCTCTGAACTTTGCAGCACAAGAAATCTGGAAAAAGCCAAAATGTATTGGGGGGGGGACAAAAGCCCAAAAACCAGGGACACATTTTAAACATTGCTTGTATAATGTTGGAAAGTTACTAGAATAAATCGATGTGTTACCACTATACATTTCACTGCCAAGGCTTAAACCCAGGACCCTGTGCAAAACAGTCAGAGCAACATACCACTATGCCAAATCAGCTGTTTTGTAAAAGAGAGGAAGACTGAATCTTAAATGGTTACCATTTAGTGAATTCAGTGCTCACCATAGCTGTCAACCTCTTAGCACAAAACACCTGAACAAAGCCAATAATGGGGGAATACAGCCCCCAAACATATTCAGTGAATTCAGTTCTCACCATAGCTCTCAACCTCTTAGCAAAAAACACCTGGACAAAGTCAGTAATGGGGGAATACAGCACCCAAACATATTCAGTGAATTCAGTTCTTATCATAGCTCTCAACCTTAGCACAAAAACCTGGACGAATCCAATAATGGGGGAATACAGTCCCCAAAACAGGGACAAATTTCAAATATCCATCTTATAAACTTAGAAAATTGCTAGAATAAAAGGTTTTGTGTTACATTGTACTTTCTGAAGAATATGAAGTCTGAAATTCAAATGCTTGTCATTTTTATTTATTTAACATCTGTTAACCAGGAAAGTCTGACTTGGAACAAAAGCCAATTTTCATCAGAGGTCCAGGAAGAAACACATGTCTTTGTAAGATGGAAGGTTACCAGAGAACACTCGCACAAACACAGGGAGGGCATGTAGAGTCCACACGGAAGGCACCCCAGCCAAGAATCAAACCAGATAACCTATAGCTGTCAGGCAACAATGCTACCACTGCACTCTCACTATTGACTGGAAGAAATAAAAATACAGAAAACATAGACTTTATGAGGAACAGAACAGAACAAATATGAGGCAAAAATCTGCAATTTTTTACAAATGGTGGTGGGTAGGGAATTCAGGCTCTTGCCACCTGGGCCCAAGGTACAGGGTTACAGGGTTCAAGCCTGCTGTATTCTATACCCACCAACATGTATCCTGAGTTCTCTAGCCACCAGTATATAGCAAGTGGGGCATTTTGCTTACACACACACACACACACACACACACACACACACACACACACACACACACACACACACACACACACACACACACACACACACACACACACACACACACACACACACACACACACACACACACACACACACACACGTTCCTTCCCACGAGAGCAAGCTGGGTGCTACCCAGCCTGCAGATGTTGCAGTCCGATCCCCTTCCAGTCTATGCAGTTGTAACTGTGTAGACTTCTGGGATATTTGCTGCTGAATGCTGTCTTCCTAATCCAGACTGCTGGTGAGACCGTCTGGATTCTGTCCGCATGCTCCAGACTGGTTCACCAGCAGTCAGGATATCGGGAAATGCCGCACATGCACGATGTTCCAGGACTTGCATTTGTTTTCTTTTTGTTATACTTTTGCTTTGATTTTATTTTATTTTTTGTTTTACAGCTGGGGGTTCTGCTGTCCTGCAGCCCAATAGCATGAGCCGCCCCTGCTGGCAAGGCTTTGGAATGTGGTAGGTTCATGAAACATGATGTCACCTCCTCCCAGAAGCATACAAACACCAGAAAGAAATGCAGAGTCTGTAGAGAAAGTATCAAAGCCATGAACTGAACCAGAGATGTGAGGCAACAACTCTCACACTACTCTGCTGCCAGTGGGAAGTCATTGTATGAAATATAATTGTTTGACAATAACAAACCAGATCAATCAGGCTGATCATAAAAATGGCTTAGAAACAATCCTATTGAGTATAATAATTCAGGAGTCTGTAGCAAGTAAGGCAGTTTCATTCTGGCCTTCTACAGATTATCCCTGCCTAATGAAGTATATCCAAGCCTATCACCTGCCATGACCTCTGTGACTGGCATCCTGATTCCACCTCAGGATGATTTGAAGAGGGAGGATTGAGCTGGGATTGGCTGACTGTCCTTCTCTGGGGAAGGGAGTAGGGTTCTACATAACATATTTGTGTTCTAATGGAGGCTGGGTCCAGCCAGCAAAGTTTGCTGTATAATGGGCACCATTTTGTAATAGTGGGTGTCAAGTGTGAGGAATCTATTCAAATTTAATTCTTTTAAGTAGATTTCTACATAAAGGTACCATACTTCCTCTACAACCATAATTAATATAACCAGCTCTGCGGCCCTTAAGTCAGTACAATTTGGTAAAATGTGATTTACCCTTCATTTTAAATTAATGACTTTTTTTTTTTTGCTGTTAGCACATAGTAGGATTGCCCTGGGTCTATAGTTAGTAAACTCAGTTGATGTACCACTTTTGCGAAGTGATGCTATAAAGGAATTTTTTCCATATGGAAGGGGCATAGTGTTCAGCTATCGACCAGCTGATCAGATTGGAGACTGGAAAGGCTAATACACTTGCAGCATTTTTTTAGAAAATTGTGGGAAGTTTGTTAGCAGCCAGAGTTGGTGGCTTTAGTTTGCTTAGTAACTTTCTTATAATTGTAGTAGGAAGAGGATAAAGGGTAAATATCTGTAAGTGGCAGAAGCATAGCTAGGGTGGAGTGAGGGGGGATAGCTGCTCTGGGCACAAGGTGTTAAGGGGCATTATTGGGAGATTCTGCTTGATCAGGAACTGCAATACCTGCATTCATTTGTTTACCTGCATTTCTAAATGCCAGTATAGAAATACAGTTCAGTGCTTTGTGTGTGTTAAGTTGCATCCAAGATGCTCACTGCAGTTCTTAAAAATAAGAACAAGTTTTTCCTTTATTTTGAAAAGAGTTTTCTTTTTTTTATTATTTATTTTTTTCTTCTTTACAACTTGGAGCTCATAGAATGGATCTGGTATGGAGTACCAAACTAGGGTATCAGACCTTTTCTTTTTTTTTGAGCTATAACTTAGCAGAGGGGGTGGGGCTACCAGATCAGGAACTAATGCGCTAGGTGTGGCTCAGGTAAGTGGTTCTGAAGGATGTTGAAATGAACAGCAATGGAGTCTCTAGTTATAAACTGGAATACCACTCGAACTCCAATACCAGTAACCAAACAGGAAACACCAGTAGAAACTTAGCACTGCACTTTATTCAATGGAGTCTCTATTAATAGTGGTGGAAGGGGAAGGTGTGTTAGTACCTACTGGCTGCAAAAGCATTTTTAGGGATTACCAGAAAGTTTGGAATTGCATCATTGCTTTTGTTATAAGTTGATGTAATAAGTTTTCTTGTCCGTTTTAACAAATTCCATGGTGATAGTTTTGAGATATCTAACCTTTTGAAAGGTATGCTCAGTTTTATTTTTGTACCATTCTTCACAGACTTTGTCCCTTCACAGCATGGTCTGTTTGGTTTCTTTTGACATCAATGGATTTGTATTAGATTTTAACCTTTTTGTTCTTACAGAGACCAAATGTTTAAAGATTTCAGAAAAGTGTCAATGAAATGAAAGACTACATTAACAAATTTGTAAAAACTGTTAAGTATACAACTGTAAAATTATACTTGTCAAGGTGCTCTTCCTATGACTGAGCTAACTGCATCCGTAAGCCTGCTTATTATATTTACAATAATTACTTTAATTATACCATTCAGTGTATGACAGTGTTAATGATCACTGACTTATAGAGGTGCCTATTACATGGCTATATTAACAATGGTTAAGGTGCTCATTACAGGGCATTATCCATTCTGGAAGAGCTGATTATTACAAAGAATAATATATGGCTACATACGCATACCAAAAATATCATACCTATTTAAATAATAGAGTATTTATTAAAGTGCACAGGCAAACCTCAACTGTTTTTGTAATAATACTACATACTGAGATGGCACATCATATTCAAGGGATTACAACTACTTGCCTTCTGAACTATATAATTACTGGAGTCTTTCTTCATACTAGAGTTACGGCACATTAATACAGATTTCTGTCTCTCATAAAAGTGTGTCAATCACCTTTTTAATTGTTGTCATAGGAATGAAAATGAATTACAACTTTTTCATCATCATTACTGAAGCAGATTTGTTTGATTCTTTGAAAAAAATTCAGACAAACTGAAAATGACTGATGACAGTTTTATAGCTGATTTACACATCAGGAAGCAGTCAAGTATCAGTTAGATGTAGGCTCTCTTTGCACATGTTGCATGCTTCTTCTCGAAATTATGGAGAGAAAAACAGACTGCTATAATAATTTCTAAACTGGAAGTTCTACAAAGTAGTTTAGACCGAGAATTGGACTTTTTGACTAACAAACATTTTTGGTGCCAGTTACTCTGCTTAGAATTAAAATGCGTACTTTGGTTAGTTTGTCATATCACTTACTTAGAAAGTCCTGAGAGATAAGTATTCTGAAACCCTTTCATGGAGGTAAAATAATGACAGTGAAACTGTTCTAAGTTCATGTCTACTGTTGTCAGGGCTCAGAGAGCATTTTGCAAATGTGCAACTGGTTTTGACTCATGAGCCACTAACATTGTTTTTAAACAATGACTCACTTAAGGCCAATATACATTTTTTAATTCTTGTTAATTATTAATATGAAAATAACAAACATATACCCAGAAGAGAGGTACTGGAATTGCAACTCCTCTATAAAAGGATTCCTTTAAGGCAAAGCATAGGCCATAGAAGAGACATCATTGTAATCTGACAGTTTAAGTGCAGGTAGGTGAGCTGTTGAGACATTGGTGCAGGTGGCTTCAGAAAGATGAATGCCAGTAACAGTAACAACACTGCACTGTGTGCTCCAGTATGGCTATGAAGATAGCAGCTAGAATAACTGTATTAGTCTTCCTTGAACAACCTATGCAATGTTATTGCATATGCAATTACAGACACATAAACACACACACACACGCGCACACACACACACACACACACACACACACACACACACACACACACACACACACACACACACACACACAGACATTCTTCCACACACACAGATTCACACAGACACTTGTCACACTTGCAGGCGTACACTGATACATTTCCAGTCATGCACCTTCACATACACACACACACACACATACACACACACACACACACACACACACACACACACACACAACATCTGAATATTAAACCTCTTAGAAACCGAGGCCAGCTCTATCACTTCAGTGCGCTCTGACTTCCATATCAGGTCTCCAAATGACTTCTAAAACACAATAGGCTAAATTAATTATCTGGTGAAAATGTATGCATTCCTGTCATACTCGGTGCAATTATAGCTAAGAGAAAATGGTTACATCACCTAACTCTAATCAATATTATATGATGTAAATAAAAAAAAGTCACTAAGGCAAGTACACACACACACACACACACACACACACACACACACAGCCTCTGGTTCCTTCTCTGTCAACAGTTGTACACTATGACTTGGAAAGGGTGACTGGACTGTTGCTTTGATTTGCTAAAAGCAGTATTTCCCCTTCTTTCTACTTTCCATTTCAAAGCAAATAAGACAAAACACATAGTACCACTACAAGAACTAAAATTTAACTCACCTGCTGGTCCTAACAACCTTCTCCCATGGTTCTTATTCCTATGTAAGGACTGCATAGCCCCGTCCCTTCACATTTATTATCTCTGCCTAACTCGATAGATCATGCTTAATATCTGGAAAACATCCATGGTTAAACCCCTCCTGAAAAAACTAACCCATTCTGTACCACTGACTTCTGTCTCATCTCCAGTTATCCCAAATTTGGTAAAATCCTTGAAAAATTAGTTTACAGTCACCTTACACATTACATCTCTTAATATCATCTACTATCCTCAAAACATCATTGCATTTTGGATGGTTGGAGCACTTCTACTCCATCTGGGCACTTACTGATAACATCTTCATGGCTATGGACAAAGGCTTCCTCATTGGAGCCATATTTATGCATCTCACCAGAGCTTTCCATCTGCTTGACAGTCACATTCTTTTAGATCACCTACATGAAATTGGAATTATCCCACATAGAGTTCCCTGGTTTAAAAATTATCTTTCCAATCAGGTCTTTTCTATGCACTTTCAAAACAGTCTCACTGCTTTTACCTGAGGAAGAGACAGAGACAGTGAGAGAGAGAGAGAGAGAGAAGATAAGCATTAGGTTTTGTCTCAGTTTCCCCCTTTCAGCAACTGTGTGAGATCTTGTTTTATGTGTTTGTGTGTGTGTGTGTGTGTGTGTGTGTGTGTACATATATATATATATATATATATATATATATATATATATATATATATGTGTGTGTGTGTGTGTGTGTGTGTATATATATATATATATATATATATATATATATATATATATATATATATATATATATTCCATTTTCATAATAAACTGTCAGTTGACTTACCTCACTTCTCTCTCTTATTTTGTGCTGATGACATGGTCTTATTTGACTCAACTGCATGCTGTCTTCCTTTATTTTGTCAAATGGCTTAATAACAAAAAGCTAATTCTGAATACTTCCAAAAGTAAAACAATGGTGTTTGGTACCTCCTCTAAATGGTAGAATAACTCTCAATCACTTCTTATCCATGGCCATTTTGATAACCCCATTGATCAAGTCATCTTCTTTAAATGTCTTCGTATGTGGCTTGATCCAGTAATGAACTTTCGCTTTCAACTAGAACCTATATGGAAGAACATAAATTCCCTCCTATTTTGGTCCTATAAAATCTCCCCCTTTTCCTCCAGATCAGTCAGGAATGTTGTAGGAAAAGGTATTCTACTAGCAAATCATGAATATGGACTTCTACTGCTTGCAGTAGCATCCAAGAAAATCTCCTTGACCGTCCAAACTAAGCAGCTCTATCTGCTGTTTCTTTATCACCTAGAAGGGAGCATCATTGTATCATGATTAATAAAGCCAATCTGCTACCTGTCTAACAACTTACCTACCTGCCTATTGGATCCCAACTCAACAAGCTCCTCAAATAAGATTCCTGTCCTTCCCTTGCCTCCAACCTATTCAGATAACCCACTAGTTCCAATTTAAGAAGTCTTAACCACTCTGGTCCACTCCATCAGTGTCCTAGAACCAGACTTCATTACAATAACTACACAATTTCAATCCTACACCCTAAAATCTGGGAATCCTTCCATACTAATCTTAAAGACATGACCTCTAACTCCTCATTCCATATACAGATTAAAGATTATCTCAAGTATTAATCAATTTGAAAATAGTTTTCCTCTGGACATATCAACTCATTCCCCACTCCCCTCTTCACCAGTCAGGCACATTTGTCTTCCTCACATTATTTGCCTACACTGTATGTCATATCTCTTCCACATTGTTGGACCCTCTCCTGTTTGGTATTTATTCTGCAGACATCTAAGCCAAAATAATCAAGATAGCAGTTCATAACTCCCCAACTTAAATAACACTTTTATTTCTTTTGTGGAGTATGATGCATATATTTTCCTCCCTTTTTCACTTTAAATGTATATTGCATTGATTTTCTTACATTAAACAATATTTCTTTTACAAAACTGTTGCTCAGATTTAACACAGACATCTACTCTAAAAAAATCGTTCACTTAATTACAGTTGATATTATTCTTCAGGCCTCTTTGAATGTCTCCGTGTTTTAGACTATACTCTTGGAAAGAACATCCTCTTATTGTACCAGCTCCACCCTCATTTACAATCGTCTCTCCCCAAGGTCGCAAATGATTTTGCAAATAAACAATCAGACACAAGTGTAACAGAGTCTCATTTTGTCATACACATTCTTTTATACATTCCTGTATGTTGTATATATTTAAAAAAGAATTACCTACAGCTCTGTTTTTCAAGATAAAATTACCAGTTTATAGTATGCATATAGTCTAGAATCGGTGGTAGTGCTGTGGTAGTGTTGTCGCCTCACAGTAAGACGCTGTCCGGTTCGATTCTCAGCTAGCGCATCTTCTGCGTGAAGACATGTGCGAATGGGCGTACCTCCGTTGAAGGTTGTGCATCAGGGCTAGTAACTTAGCACGTAAAAATCAACTACCAGTCATTAGCAGACCGGAGTTCCGCTATGGCGACCCCTAACCGGGAAAAGTCGAAAGACACAACAACAACAACATATAGTCTAGAATCACATTGTCATTTTCAGAACACTCCTTCTATTGCTAATTTCCAAATTCAGAGATTATCTTTAACATTTGATATTATTCAATTATACACATTACTACATCTCACCCTGTCACTTCCAATAATTTCAATCAAAAACATGCATCCATACATTGTAATTTGCTTTATTCCTATATTAAAACTATTATGGTTCTATTCTTCATTTTTGTTAATTTTTATGTGTGATTATTCATTTTCTTTAAAATATCTGTCAATTTTGTTTCATCCAAAGATAAGGATAATACAAAAAAAACCTCAAGATTAATCATTACTGAGCCACCCTTACTATTGTTTTTTGTATAAATGATTTATTTTTCATTGGGTTTAACCTATAATTCTATATTTCCCAGAAGAAAACAATAAGAAATGTTCATAGGTTCATAGGTTCATACTAGGCTATCTGCCCTAGGGCATTTATAAGCCTAGCCAGAATGTGTTTGGCTTTCGCCACCCATTTTAAATTTATTTTGCTATGCCCTTTTTCGAGGTTAGTATACTGTGCCTCTATCTAACAGTGACACAGAAGTGATACCCGGGGTATACCTACGATCTCCCATCCACTCATCAACATTCCTCTTGAAGAGAGTCAATGAGGGACTCTGCCTAACCTGGACTGGGATTTTACTCCAGAGTGAAGGGAGCCTCTGGGTTATGAATCTGTCCCTCCAGCATGTCCTATTTATTTCAGTGCTGAGGTTCAAGTCTCTCGAGCGCGTAGCTCGATGGGATTTGGATTTTCTGAGGTGCAGCATGTCCATTAATTCTGGGTTGGACATGGCTTTATACGCCAGGCACAGATCGCCTCTGAACAGGCGGTATGCCACTGAGTAGAGCTGGAGTTTCTTTAACCGGGCAGCATATGGCATCTGTTTGAGCCCTTTGATCCTCTTGGTGAGGTACTTTTGGGGTCTTTCCAGTTGCTGCAGGTGTCTGTTAAGGTACATCCCAAAAGGGGCATTGTACTCAATTATGGGCCTGATGAGGGATGAGTAAAGAGGCACGATGACCTCCCCTGATCTAGATGTGAATCCCTTCATGATTAGGTGGGCTATATAAAATGTTTTTCTAACCACTTTGGCCACGTGGTTGTCAAATGAGAGATTGCTATCAACTTGGGTCCCCAGGTCCCTAATTACGTCTTCTGTACTTAATGGATTTCCACCTATGTGGTAATTTGTGGGCACTTTGTTTTTGCCAAAAGGGATGACTATACACTTTTTGGCATTTAGCTTGAGGCCATGGCACTGGCACCAGTTGTCTGTTTCTATGAGGCCCTTTTGGAGGATGCTTGTGTCGGCTGGAGAGTCGATTATGGCACCCAGTTTGCAGTCATCTGCGAACTTGGTCAGCCGCAGTCCTTCCGTGTTGGCCTGTACCTCCCAGAAATATATACCGAACAAGAGAGGTCCCAGGACTGAGCCTTGTGGGACACCACTTGTAACTGGTTTGGAGTCTGACATGGCTCCAGCAATTCTAACCATGTGGGTTCTGTCCTTGAGCCAGTTTGCAATCCATCTAGTGACATAGGAGTTTATATTTAAGCTGGTGAGCTTATCTATAATGCCCGAGTGGGGTATTGTATCGAAGGCTTTTGCGAGGTCCAGGTAGGCTGTGTGGACCACCTTCCCTCGTCAATGGCCTTGGTGACTGTTTCAAAGAAATCAATCAGGTTTAAGAGGCAGGATCTGCCCTTAACAAAGCCGAACTGGGTAGGATCCAGTGTTTGTAGGTCCCCAATATCTTTATTTATGAGGTCCATGATGATCCTTTCCATAGCTTTGCAGACCAAGCTAGTCAGGCTTATGGGGCGATAGTTTCCAGGATCCGTTGTGGCACCACCTTTATGGAGAGGGACCACTGTTGCTGTACGCCACTCTTTGGGCACATATCCTGTAGTAAGGCTGAGATTGAACAGTGGTTTTATGTTTGGGTTTAGCTCTTCTTTGAGTTCATGTAGGACGCAGCCCGGGACACCATCTGGTCCCATTGATGCTGTGTTTTTTGCTTTGGAGAGGGCGGCTCTTACCTGAGCATCTGAGATGTCAGGGGGGCAGCACTCTGCTGGGATAGATATTTGCCCTTTTGGTGGGGAGGGGGGGGAGAAGTTTGCGCTGAACCTGTCAGCTAGGATGTTGGCAATGTCTGTGGGTTCGGTGTATTTTTTGTCATTTTGGACTAATTCTGAGCATATCTGGGAATTACCACCCAGGTTCCTAACATAACTAAAGAAAGCCTTGTGATTATCCTTAGTGTCCTGTGCAATTTTTCTCTCGAAGCTGGCCTTAGACAATTGTATGTGTGCCCGTAGTTTTTTGCTAATACTGATCAGTGATGCCTTCCCTTTTTGGGATTTTGCTTTATCATTTAGTAGCTTCCTCCTTCTATTGTATAGTTTGTTTATGGCTGGGGTCCACCAGACAGGACGTCTGCCTTTGGAGGATTGGGTCTTGGTTTTATTTGGGATCGCATGATCCATGCATTCCTGAAGGTGTTCATAGAATGCGTTTATAAAGGATTCTGCGGTCTGGGCCGTATTTTCCACAGGCCAGGGGGCTTTGAAGGATTCCACCTCAGTTTTGAGGAGTGTAAAATTTGCTTTAGAGAAGTTTTTCACTGTGGTTTTCTGGGCAGGGGTGGGGTCGGGATGTGAATATCCAGTGAGATTAGTTTATGGTCTGATCTTACCAGTGAGGGATACACTTCTGGTCTGGAGCATAGAGTTCCCATGTTGGTGATGATCAGGTCCAGTATGTTTTCCCCTCTTGTGGGAGTGGTAACAAGTTGTTCCATAGCATTTGAGTTTATAAATTCTAGGAACCTTTGGGCTAGGGTGCTGGAGCTAGAGTAATGCTCCCAGTCTATGTTTGGGTAGTTGAAGTCGCCCAATATAATGGTGTTTGGAGAGACCTTCATATTTTCCAGTGTTCTCAGGAAGGCCGAGTGGGGTTCCTGGGTTTGGGAGGGTGGTCTGTAGCAGGCTATAAACTGGAAGGCAGTTTTACCCACTGTTAGTTGCACATGGATAGTCTCTGATGCTTCGTGCTTTGCCACCAACCTGGAGGTGTGGGTGTCTTTGATGAATATCGATACTCCCCCTCCTTTTGTGGTTTGGTCCAAGTTTTGGGGCCGAAAAGCATGGTATGAGGTATAACCTGGTAGTGCTGGGGTGCTCTCGGGAGCCCTGAACCAGGTTTCTGTTACTGTACAGATATCGATGTTCTCCATGCTAAGGAGAGTTTCGAGTGCGTGCATCTTGAGGTTTAGACTTCTGGCGTTGAGCAGCATTACTCTTAGTTTCTTATCCCTTGTGATACCTATGGAGGTGGGTTTGTCTTTTGAGCCTTGCCTAAAAAGGCACTATGCGGGTAGCAAGAGCCTTTGCCAATATCTGAAAGCCCAGGGGTGACAGGTGCAAGCCGTCCCTAGCGAAGCATCGTGGCTTGTCGAGCATATCATCCCAAGCTGACAGGCATTGGATCCCCTTTGAATGACACCAGTACTTAAGCCAATTGTTGAAATTGATCATCTTGTCTTCATATTGTGGCATCATTCTTGGTGAGGGTAAGATGCTGCTCAAGGTCAGGGTCATACCGGCCTGGGCTACATGCTCAGAGAGCTCCTTTATGTCTCTTTTCATGTAGTCCAGGGAGGTATGTCTCAGGTCATTCACAGCAGCATGGACAATGACTGAGTCATATTTGTACTTGCCTTGGAGTGACCTGAGTGCTTGTGTTATGTGGCGGATCCTAGCACCCGACAGGCTGCTCACCGTGACCCTCTCCTTGTTCAGCCTGGTGAGCGGGACGTCAGTGTGCCTGACAATAGAGTCACCTATTACAAGTGTATCAGGTGTGTTGTTTAGTCTTAAGGGCTGTGACTGTTTGGCACACTGGCTTTGTGAGAGATGTGTTGCACGTGTTTTGTTTTGGGGTAGCGGCTGCTTGGGTGTCTGCTTTGGAAGTCTCTGCTGCTTCGGCAGATCTTTATTTAGAGCCTCCGAGTATGTTTTGTGTGATTATGTGTTTGGTTTGCTGTCGTGGTAGGTCTATGTGAGACTGGAATTGTAGTGAGTATGGTTTCCTTCTCCTCCTGACTGGTTATGCCAGTACTGAGTTGAGAGAGCTTAGCCTCCAGTTTGGCTATATGGTTGCATCTCTCACATGTGTTGAAATTTGTTGGGAGGAGGAGAGGGTTGTCTGTGTACATGAGGCAGTTGTAACATTGCCTCAAGATTCCCAGATTCACCAGCTGGACCGGAGAGGAGATTGACAACTGACCTTTGGACATGCTAGAATAATATTGGGAATTCCTTAATAATTGAAAACCAGGGCCAGTGGGGAGTGAGGGTGTAGTGCTTTTAATTTTTAGTGCTGACTTATATAATTGCTTTAGTGAGCAAGTGCCAGGTAACTTAAGTGCAATGTGTTACAGGTAACTTAAATGCAAAAACGACAAACAGTAACTTTCTTTCAAGTGAAACAAGGAAATAAGTACAGTAAGCAATGCAGATATCACTAGTGAGCCACAGAAGTGCTGAGAAGCCGTGTATTAGGTGGAATTAGCGTTCCAGGGAAATAACAAGCAAACAAACAACAAGCATATAAACAAAGCTATATTCAGCAGGCCTGGATCTAGTCTATGCTACAGCAAACAAGGTGTACCAATTTCCGTAAGATACAGTTCAAATATTCAGGCACTATAAACCTTTAACCAGAAATTCCCAGCTCAGAAGGGCAGAGTCCAGCCTCTTCTCCCACAAGAGTGCAGACCACAAACCTTCTTAATGTAAAATAACTGGCCTGAAGCCCAAGTGCCTAAACCAGAACTAATACACTTTAAGAATAACAGACACTGGGCTCTCAATCAGCAGTTCCCAACTTAGAAGGATGAAATGTAATGTCTATTTCCTTTGGAAAATGAAAAAAAAAATTATATCTTAAAGTATTCATACTCTGTTGTGAAAAAATGTTTTCACCCATAATGTAACTATATCCAACCCTATATCAAATTTTGTTATTCATTTTATTTACATTTGCCAAATAATTGGCAAAAAATACTTCTTTTTGTCCTAAATCCAATTCTGAATATTTTTTCATGCATTTGCTCCTTGTAAGATAAAACTCCATTGTCTGTTTAATTAAAATATTTATTTCCATATTCTTCATCTGTTTAATGCTGTCTACATACCCTTTATTGGTTCAGAAAGACTGTCATATCATCAGCAGATACAAATGTTTATCTGCCTACATTCTTAGAGCACCTTCATGCTTCTCCAACAATTTATGCCAAGTCAGCCACTCCAAAAACTATTTATAAATATTAGTGCAAGGCAGGCCTTAATGAATACCCCTAATGTATCCAATAAAATGTATGTAATATATTTTCTAAGCAGGGCTTATTGGACACCATGACATATCCTACTTTCCATATAAAAAAACACTAAAATATTTTAACATGTACCATTATGTTTTGTGCATCTGTTTGATTCTCATTTTATATACAACTAAGGTTTGCAGAAAACCCTAAACATTTCATAAGTCATTTCATCAACTGCTTTTCATTGATCTAGGAATATATAACAAAGTCTCTATTTTCTTACTACCTTCTAAGCTATTTGTGTCTTCCAAAATTCTAAAGTCCATATACTTTGAAGAACATGTTTCTGAGCACCACAAATTTTATAAAAAACTGCATGCATTACTAATTATCATCATGACTCTTTTACAATGAATATTTAAAACATTTCACTCTTCAGTCTTCCACATTTTTCTTTCAGATATACTCAGAATGGCTTCCCTGCAGTTGTTCAAGGTGAAATTGCTCAAACATGAGTAGCATTTAGAAAAAAAGATGAAAGGCATAATCCCAAAAGTTGTTTCTGACAGGAAATTATTGTCAGTATGGTTTCTAAGTGTATGCAGGTAGTGATTAATTTGTTTGGGGGAGATTTTTTCCCCTTCATCAAGTTGGTGCAACAGTGGAGTTGGTATATATAAGTTTAGGGATGTGGAGGGTTTTCCTCCCACATCAGAAGATGCAGGGGGTCTTGCCCTTCACCCCCCCCCAAAAAAAAACAATTAAAATTGATTTTTCTTCACTCTTCTCTATTTCTGGATTTTTTTCATCCTTTCAGCTAGTTGGCATTTAATAGAAGAACCACCCAAAAGTTCCTACTTTACTTCTTATCTCATAGCCTTCAAACACTCTCATTTAAAACATAAGTTCAAATAAAGCCTTAATAGATTTTATATAGCCCATCATTTCTAGGTACCTTAGCAAGTAGTCTTCTCCTCTTCTGATACTTTTTCAACTCCCAGCCATGAGAGCGTCCTTTATTTTATTCCTGTTTATCCCTGCTGCTTATTATCATACCGTGATATTTTCTTTTAAACATCCTTACTGCTTATATCCTTCCTTCTTTAGTCAAGTCACTAACCTTTATCACAGCCCCATTGTTAACTATTTATTGTATACCCAGTTAGCATCTATTATTTCCCTACATTTTTCAAAAGTACACATTACATTTTTATTTCTACTAATGGAAGACATATACCACAATTTTCTTTTCATTGAATACACCCATTCCTCTTTTAATATCCACTAATCTTTTTGATAAATGTTCATGCTCTTTCTAGTATACACTGTACACTGCCTTATACACTGTATATATTTTCAAATATCTTATAACTGGACCCCCTAAAAAACTTAGCAAAATACTCTTTGTCTAACTTTTACCATTCTACTTTCTTTCAAAAGGAACACAAAATGCTTTTGTCTTCCAAAATCCTTTTTATTATCTTGTATTGCTACTCATAGCTGGCATTAGGCACCCATAAAAACTGCAGCTAGGAAGACTCTCCAAATCATCATGACTGCACAGGGGACCCCAAAAAAAGTTACATTTCACTGGGGTAAAAAAAATTCAATTTGTTCATTTTCCAGCAATGCACTTTATCCTTAGACATGGTTGTGGTACAACTCTTATTAGGGAAAAGATGATAAATGGTAAATGACTTACTGAATGAGAAGTAAGCACCAAAGATCAGTTACCCAAACCAACCAATCTCAGAGCTTAACAATTTAGTGCAGCTGTAGCAGAGCTATATGTCAGAGTCTCATACAATTACATTTTAGATTCTCAGAGAATTGTTTGTTTTCTGTAAATGTAGCAATGAATTTGCATACCTTTTTGCTAGACTTGCAGGAGTAACAGATTAGAGTTTGATTGTTTTCTTCTCCTTGGTCCTTAGGTTGAGTGAGGGGTGTGAAAAAAATTAGATGCTGTCATTTGTGCTAGCATGTCTGGTTAAGGTTTTGTACATAATTTCAGATTAACCTGTGTATTACATGCCAGCAAGACTAGCTATGATATTGTAAATAAGTTCTTACATGTTGATTTATAATCTGTCTGTACAGAATGTTTTAAAGACTTGAACAATGTTCCATTACATTCTAACTGTGCATATCTGTGAAGAAAATTCTAAATGTAGACTGCCTCAGGATCAGCTGATCTGCAGGTCATGCCATTGGAATGTTGATAGTTGCTATGTGTTTTTGTCAGAGGCTGAAAGATAGGAAGGAACTTTAGTAAACATTTGTTGGTTGATTTTCAAAATATAAAATGAAAATTAGAATGAAACAGTTGTAAACAGTTAAGCTAGTCTATAAAAGAGCTTGCTGAAGGCAGTTGAAGTCAGTTCAGTTATCAGTTAACAGCGGTTGCTGGTTGTTCATGGCTGTACTGTGCAGTGGATACCCAAAAGGACTCACCAATAACTGTAAGCCTGCCTTTGCTCAGGGACAGTGTTCTTTAGTCACATAGGAAAATTATAACTAATCATTTAGAGTTTTTCTAAATGTTGGATTTCTATCCTTCAGTGTTGATTTCATTTTCCTGGTGAATGAGTTCTGTTTGTTTATTGGCAATTACTATTTTATATTTTTTAATCATTTTGCTCATTATTAAATATTTTATTAACTGACATTGTGACAGGTCAATCAGTGTTTTCTCTAGTGATTTGAAAGTGCTTATACCTGCGTTGATAACTTCCTGGGCCACTCCAAAAGCCTGTCTGTTTTAGGTAATTTGCTATGATTTGTTTTAATATCCAGTTTTATAACTGGACACCCCTTTGAAAGGACATGCGACACTCTGATTGGTGGCTGTATTATTTTGTGGAAGGGACATAGCTGGAAAACTGTGTAACACTTTCCCAGAAGTGTTTAGGTGTGAGATTTAATTTATTTAAGTTTGAGTGTATCAGAGATCTTAAATTGGGAGACATTGCTCAGAAGTTACATTAAGGGTGGACAGAAGTATACAGTCTAGTCCCAGGTTATCAAGTGTGTTCCTGTTGTGCTCTTAGGGGAAATTGTGAACTGTTACTCCTGTTTAAGTGACAGTCTCATGTTGGAGTCAGTAATGAGGATTGAAGCTCCTTAGTTACTGACTCAGGATAGTAAGGGACATCACATTATTGTTGGCAGTCTGGTGGAGTATTACATTATTTGGTGGCAGTGGTATGGGATTTTTAATTGGACTTCTGTAGCCTGTGGGTAGTTGTCATTAATGTGTGCACTCTTGCCAGCCACAAAATAAACACAGAATCTCATTCCACCACGGTCTTATTTATTTTTAGTTAGTTAGTCAGGGGCAGTAGGCAAAGATGTCAGCAGAAGAATATAGTAAGCTGACAAAGAACCAGTTGGCCAAGGAGTGTGAAGCCAGAGGACTGGTGTATGCCAGCCTGACTAAGGAAGCAGTGATTTCAGCCTTAGTTGCAGCTTCAGCTCAGACCAGCCATTTGGAGGATATCCAGTTTGGTATAGGGGATGTGTGGCCTGGTGAGACAGAACAGTCCACCTTTTCTTTGGAGGACCTGAAAATCCATCTGGAGTTAGAGATACTGCACCTGGAGGCCAGAAGTCTGGAGGCTGAGGAGAAGCAGCATCAAAATGAACCGGATGCCAGGTGACTGGAGGTTGAACAAAGGGAAAAGCAGTGCCAATATGAACTGAAGGCTAAAAAGAAGTGGCATCAATATGAACTTGAGGCTGAAGAGAAACAGCGTCAATATGAACTGAAAGCCAAATTTATAGAAACTGAGAAAAATGATAGGCAGCACCATCATGAAGTGAAACTTCTTACCCTTCAATAGGGTCATGGTGGTAATGGGGAAGGGTATAACCGGTCCCCAGAAGTTGTAAAGGTCAGTAAACATTTTGATCAATACAGGGATGGGGATGACTTTGATAGTTTTATTCATATATCTGAGAGGGTATGCCGACAGTAAGATGCTGATCTTGAGCTCTGGGTTCAGATCCTGGCTCCCTTACTGCATAGTAAAGCTGTTCAGGCCGTGTCAAAATTGTCTGTTGTAGATTGTTTGAATCATGTTAAAAACTGTCCTCTTGATTGTTTTAAACTAACACCTGAGGCTTACAGAAAAAGTTTTGTGAACATAGATGCAAGGCAGATAAAAGTGGTAGTGATTATATTGCTGATTTAAGTACTTACTTTCAAAAAACGGAAACCAAAAACTTAAAAAAAAAGATCAGAGGTCTTAAACTGGGACACATTGCTCTGAAGTGTGTAATAAGGAGTTACATTAATGATGGATGGAAGCATATAGTCCAGTCCCAGGTTATAGTGTGTGTTCCTGTTGTGGTCTTAGGGGAAATTATGAAATATTACTCCTGTTTAAGTGACAGTCTCACATTGGAGTCAGCAGTGAGGATTGAAGCTCCTTAGTTACTGACCCAGGATAGTAAGGGATGTCACATTATTGTTGGTAGTCCAGTGGGGTATTATCCAGGACATCACAGAGGACACCAGTTTTTGGGGTATGCCTTGGATGCCAAATAACAGCTATGCCTCTCGGTTAGGAATTAGTAACTTGAAGTGCTGTCATGCAAATATAGGGTCCTACATTGACCAAATAAACATAACAAACATCATTATGTCAGAGTGAGGTATTTAGTAAATTAGAAATATTTATTTCACAGAGACATACCTCTCATCTTCTTAGAGCAAGAAATCTGGACAAAGCCATTAAAAAATGTGGGACAGAATTCCAATAATAGGGACAATTTTTAAATATTGCTCTTACAAACTTAGAAAGTTGATAGAGTAACAGATTCTGCATTATCATGAATTTTCTGAAAGCTATGAAGTCTGAAACTTAAATGTCTGTCATTATTTTCTAACTTCAGTCTTTAGTAATTTGCCACTAATTTGCCAGAAAACCACAATTTTATGAAAAATAGACCAAAAATATGAGGCAAAATCTGGACATTCATCAAAAATATGTACAACTGAGAGGTATGCACAGAGATGAAGCAGTGCCTTCCTGGTAACTAGTCTGTTCAATATCATTACATTGGAAAAAGGGGGCATTATTATTTCTAAATATTATTTATTTATTTATTTATTTTACATTTGTTTACCGGGCTAGTCTAACTGGATACATGTCCATTTTCAGTAGAGGCCCGGGGAGAAAAGCTCCTAGGTACATACAGCTAATTAACATATTTCTATCTATGAATCACACAAATAAACACAAGAATACAAAACATAAGCATAAACAGTACTAAATTACAGGATATAATAACAATTCTAAGTAATTTATCAGTATAGGATGCAGTCTTAACAGTAGATATAGTTGATATTCCAGGATAAAAAAAAGATCAGAGGATAGAGTAACTATAGAGCTAGTCTGGTTTGGAGCAATGACATAGCCAGTGAGATTTGAGATATACTTTCAGATTGTTTTGGAAACTGGAGAGAGAGGGAAGTGTAGAAATATCATTTGGTAGAAGATTCCAGGCTTTCCCTACTGTATTAGAAAAAAGAGAGTCACCAGCCTTGTTTTTTATTTTGGTAGTATGTGCTAAGAGTTTATGTGAGGACCTTAGGGAATCTAAGTTTTTATAGGGAGTGATGAGTGTGGATAGAGCAGGTGTTTTGGATGGTGTGTAAAGGGTTTTGTGAGCTATAGTTAGTTGATGGAATTTAATTAGGTTATCTAGTTCAAGCCAGCCTAGCTGTTTTAAATTGTGGCAGTGATGGGTTCTAAAAGGGTTTCCTGTGGCAAATCTGGCGATGTTATTATAGGACATTTCCAGTTTGCTGAGATTGTTTTTAGAAAGTTTAGTAAAGATGGGTGAAGCATAAAGAAGAGGAGATATTAGATGTGTGTGTGCTATTGTTGTACGAGCAGAGGGTAGGAGAAAAGATTTAATCCGATACAGGGAGCCTAATTTTTTATTAACAGATTTAATTGTATTGTTTATATGTATATCAAAGTTTAGTTTATTATCGATGGTGACACCTAGCAGTTTAGTGGTAGGTTCTGGGGATATAATAGTATTGTTGGTGGAAGTGACTGAGAAATCCAATGTGGGAATTTACTAGTGGGAGAGAAAAGAAGGCGTTTAGTCTTTTTGGGGTTTAAGAGAAGGCATCTATGAGTGAACCATTTTTCGACTGTGTTGAAGACTTGTTGGGTAAGGTGTTGGAGGTCTGAAGAGGATGAGGCTGAGCATATAAGTGTGGAATCATCTGCATATTGTATACAAGAGGCTTGAGGGATGGCCAGGTGGAGGTCATTGATGAAAATGGAAAAGTAGAGGTCCAAGGATGGAACCTTGGGGACACCTAGGTTGACTGGTAAGTGGGTAGAGAGACTTGTGCCATAGTACGGCCTGCTGTCTTTTGTCAAGGTAAGACTGGAACCACTTAATGGAGGATGTGTCAAGTGATAGGGATTTTATTATGGTGATGAGAATTTGGTGATTCACCATGTCAAAAGCTTTAGATAGGTCAATGAATAGGGCAGAAGAGAGTTTGTTTAGACTACGGTGTTTGTTGATAATATCTGTAAAGGAGAGAAGGGCAGTGGAGGTACTATGTGAAGGTCTAAAACCATGCTGACAATTAGCTAGAAGGTTGTTTTGTGTTAAATGCTGAAGAAGTTGTTTATGGATGCATTTCTCCATAATCTTAGCTAGAGGTGACAGGAGGGCAATGGGTCGATAGTTGGAAAGTTCAGTAGATTGGCCACCTTTGTGGAGGGGGATAATATGGGAGATTTTCCAAATGGAGGGGATATAACTTTCAGTAATGGTTCTGTTGATTAGGATTGATATAGGGTAGGCAATGGCTTTAGTGGCTAGTTGCAGAAATTCTGCAGGTAGTTGGTCTGCTGAGGGAGAGCATGGTTTCAATTTCTGAAGGAGGGTAAGTACATATGATGTAGGGACGGGTTGAAGTTGAAAGGAAGGAAAAGAGTTTGTTTTATTCGTTAGTAAAGTGAAGTTATCAGGTGAGAGCTGGCTAGCTAGTGTTTGTATAGTGTTAGTGAAAAATGTGTTAAAATCATTAGCTATATTTATAGAAGTTTTGTGTTCAGTATTTTGAGGGCTAGGAGTGGTAGATTGCCCTGGGTGGAGTAGTTGGTTGATGCTGGACCAGAACTTCTGTGGTTTAGTTTGATTTGCTTGTTGGGGAAGTAGGTAGTAATTTTTTTTTATCTGATATTACAGCTCTTTTAGTTTGATTTCTTAGTTGTCTGAATGTTTGTTGGTGGATAGAACTTTGAGTTTTTTTCCAAATTCCCCAATGTTTGTTTCTATCTTTGATTTTTTGTTTGGTTTCTTAAGACAGCCATGGAGCATGTTTGTTTTTCGTTCTAATTTGTCTGGTTGGGGCATGGCGGTCCAGGATGGTAAGAAAGTTAGAGTTAAAGTAAGTAACGGCATCATCTAAGGATAAATTATGCAGTGGTAACCAGTTACATGCTTTTAGTTCCATCTGGAATAGTTCAGAGTTAAAGTTCTTTTTGGATCTGATGCTTATTGTGGATGTTGGAGAGGGACAGTTAGTTTTATGTCTGATGATGTAGGTAAGGGAGTGGTCACTTAAATCATCTGGGAGAGTTCCTGAGTCATAAGTATGGGGAAGACAGTTAATAAGGATCCAGTCTAATAGGCTAGATTTTTTATTGGATTTATTTATCCTGGTAGGGGAGGTGATAGTTTGGGAATACCCATATAGGTTTATGTGGTTAGAATGGAGGTTACTACAGAGGGAGGTCCAGTCTATATTTGTATCACCTAGGATGATCGTTTCTTGAGGTAGGTTTTGGGATAGCCAGGAGAGAATATTTTCCATAGTTGCTATATTGTTCCCAGGGGGTAGGTATAAACAGATGATATAGATAGATTTGGAATTGTTGATAAGAAGTTTTGCGATAAGAATCTCTGCATTGGAGTCTAGAGGTGGTTTGAGGTTATAGGTGGTTAAATGTAGGCAAGGTTTATATAGGATAGCAACTCCTCCACCTATTAGGAAAAAACTTGTTGCATTTTGCTTTCCTGAAATAGGCACATTTGTACTTTACATATATCTGGTAGTGTCTTTTGTCCAGGGGCGGCCCGTGCTGTTGGACTGCCGGACTGCAGCCCCCTCAACTTGAAAATAAAAAATAAAAAATAAATAAATAGAAAAACTAATTTAAAATTTTCGCGCACTTCGCGCATGCGCACTAGTCCGGACTGCTGCTGAGACAGTCTGGAGCATGCACAGATGTCTCAGCAGCAGTCCTGACTGGGAAACATGGACAACAGTGCTTCCCAGAAGTCTATCCTGGGAACTCGCTGGGGAAACGCATCGGGGTCGGACTGCAACATCGGTAGGGTCTGGATTCTGCAGTCTCGTCGCGACGGGCAGGGTCAGATTTGCACGGGTTTTGGATGTGATGTGGATTTATAGTGTGTGTGTGTGTGTGTGTGTGTGTGTGTGTGTGTGTGTGTGTGTGTGTGTGTGTGTGTGTGTGTGTGTGTGTGTGTGTTTAAATGCCCCAGGTGCAATATACTGGTGGTTAGACTCATGGTGGTGTGGTAGGGAATACCTCAGGCTTGAACCCTGTATGCAGGTGTTAAAGACCTGAATTCCCTACCCACCACCATTTGTAAAAAAATTGCAGATTTTTGCCTCATATTTGATCTGATCTATTCCTCATAATATCTGTGGTTTGTAAATATTGCAATGCTTGATATTTGATGGTGCAGTGGCAGTATTGTTGCCTCACAGCTGCAGGTTCTTGGGTTTGATTCTAGGCTGGGGTGCAGTCTTTGGGGGGGGGTTTGTATCTTCTCCCTGTGTTTGTGTGGGTTTGCTTTTGTGTCCTCCCATGTTACAAAGACATGTCTGTATTATTTCTTTCTGGGCCTCTGCTGAAAATTGTTTTTTTTTTTTGTTCGAAGTCACACTGTCCTGATTAACAAATGTTAAATAAAATTGACAGGCATTTGAATTTCAGACTTCAGGTTTCTGAATGTTTACTTCCTTACGTATTTGATGGTGCAGTGGCAGTATTGTTGCCTAACAGCTATAGGTTTTCTGGTTTGATTCTTGGCTGGGGTGCCTTCTGTGTGGAGTCTGCATCTTATCCCTGTGTTTGTGTGGATTTTCTCTGGTGTCCTGCCATTTTACAAAGACATGCGTCTACAGTATTTCTCCCTGGGCCTCTGCTGAAAATTGTTTTTGTTCCGTCAGAAGTAAAATTGACAGGCATTTGAATTTCAGACTTCATATTCTTCAGAAAATACATAGTAAAACAACTTTTTATTCAAGCAATAAATATATAGTAACACAACCTTTTATTATAGCAATTTTTTTAAGTTTATAAGATGACTATTTGAAATTTGTCCTTATTTTTGGGACTGTAATACCCTGTTATTGGCTTTGTCCAGGTTTTTTGTGCTAAGGTTGACAGCTATGGCAAGAACTGAATTCATTGAATATGTTTGAGGGCTGTATTCTCTCATTATTGGGTTTGTCCAGGTGTTTTGTGCTAAGAGGTTGACAGCTATGGTGAGAACTGAATTCATTAAATGATAGCCATTTAAGTTTCAGTCTTCCTCTCTTTCACAATGCAGCCAATTTGGCATAGTGGTATGTTGCTCTTGACTGTTTTGCACAGGGACCTTGGCAGTAAAATGTACGGTGGTAACACAGCATTTTTTTTTCACAAAGCAGGTGATTTGGCATAGTGGTATGTTGTTCTGACTCTTTTACACGGGGACCTTGGCAGTAAAATGTATGGTGGTAACACAGCATTTTATTCTAGCAGCTTTCCAAGATTATACAAGCAATGTTTAATGTGTCCCTGGTTTTTGCCCTTTTGACCCACCCCAATAAATTTGGAGTTTTCCAGACTTCTTGTGCTGCGAAGTTGAGATGCAGTTGAGTATTGAGTAGATTTTACAAGGAGCTGAGAGCTGCAGGGGAACAGAAGTTTAGTGCTGATTATGCTAAGTCAGGTCACATTGCTAATAGCATAACAGGCTGTGTACTTGCTTTTGATGCAGAAGGTTGTTAGTTCTACTCCCATAAGGGGTGAATGCTGCCGTACTGAAAGTTAAGATACTAACTATGAGCCTGTTATCAGTTTGCCATCCATTTCCTATTGCAATATTACTAGCTTATTTTTAATCTAATTTAGGCAATTTATTCCTCAGGGGCATCAGACACTTTATTTTTCGATGAAACCATGAAATATAAAGGTGATTGCTAGCAGCAACCTCTTCATTACAGATTTATTTAACGTGGAATTATTTAGATTACTTTTTTTACTACTTCAGAGATTGCGCATATTTACTGATAATGGTGGACTGTAGAATTGTGCATATTTACTGATAATAGTGGATTGTAGAAGTTTGAGTAGACTTTTATGATAGAAATGTTCTGAATTGGGCAGTTTTATTTCATTGTTTACTGGAAAAATGTTCAAAGCAATAGGAAGGTGTATCAAAGAGCACATGTATGTTTCATATGCAAGGGGCCTATGATTTGAAAACAGCCCAGAATTAATTTTTATCTGCCATGGGTAAAATGTATTTTCTTTGAATATGGTTTTTAATGTTGTTTCAATGAATGTGAGTTTCAAGGGCAGAGAAGTTTTAATACCAAGTTTGTTTAGCAGATGTCTTAGTGTTTGTGCTGTAAAATGCAAAATAAAACTTTCAAATGAAGTTCAAATCATCATAGAAGTAAATCACTATGCACATTAGTGTTTATGGTAAATGGAGTGAAATAGCAAAGTAATGGATCATTGGAATGGCTGCAGGGGGAGGCTCCATTCGACCATGGTTTTGTGAGGGGGAAGGGTGGCAAACTTAGGCAGCCCCAGCTGAACTATACCTCCCAACTGTCCAGATTTTCAAAGAATGAATAGATTTTTTGCTTCTTATTTTTGGTTTGTTCCTCATAAAATTTGTGGTTTTCTGCAATCATTTAGGAATTAAGTCACTAAATAATGACACACTAGTTTCAGACTTCATAACCTTCAGAAAAATGCATGCTAAAGTAAGACCTGTTCTATCAACGGTCCCAGTTTATACAAGAGCAATTTTTAGTACTGTTTATATGTTCCCCCAATATATTTGGCCTTGTCCAAATTTATTGCATTAACAGGTTGAGAGGTACATGCAAATAAATTGCTTTGTAGAATTAGGCATAGCCAACCCTCTCAACTGTCCCTGGTTTTGGCTCAAAATGTTGCTCTTCCCCTAATGATCCCTCCACAAAATAGCAATTTTGGAAGAAAACATGGAGGGTTTATAATTAAGAAATAACTGTAATAATCAGATTACTTTTATTTCAGAAATGCATGTAGATTATTTTATTTTGTCAGCTGCTCAAGTTAGCAGTACTAATATTAAAGAGTCCCTTCTTTGACAGGTTCCCAGCTGTATTGTGTTGCTATTTTATATTTTTATATCATATTTTTGGTCCATTTTTCATAAAATTGTGTTTTTCTTGGCTAATTATTAACAAATAATTAAAGACTGAAGTTAGAAAATAATGACAGACATTTGAGTTTCAGATTTCATACCATTCAGAAAATTCATACTAATGCAAGACCTCTGTTAGCTTTCTAAGTTTATAAGAGCAATATTTAAAAAAATGTCCTTATTTTTGGGCCTTTGTCCCATTTCTTTGTATGGCTTTGTCCAGATTTCTTGCTCTGAGGTTGAGAGGTATGACAAATGTGTCAGGGCCATCACAAGTCAGCCAGAGACATTTCAAACTGTGACATACTTGTTTCATCCCACTCCCCCATGTAGTGACTCTGGAGGTGTCAAAGCAAGGCAAGGAGTAGTTATGCAATGTGAATGTGCAGAGAATCCCACCCATCCAAGGTAGACACAAGTACTAGAGTGGCTTTTCATCTGCCCTTGATTTTTACAGAATGGTCTGGTTTCTGTCATATTTTTTGTACTGTTGATTTATGCCTGTTGCTCTGTGTTTAAGTAGCAATACTTTAATGACCATCAGATAAGCTTGGCTAAGATTGCAAGATGCAAGTAAACTTTAATAAGCATACTGTTAAAGAATTGCCAACATTGAAAGCCTTTCTGTTGCCATGTAGAGAATACTTAACTAGATAATATATAAGCCTTGGGTATTGAAATGCATATGCCAGTATTTGTAATAAAGGACAGAATTACATTATTTTAAGAGTCTCATTACACTTGGAGACTTCCAGTCATTTCTGCAGGCTTTACCCGTAAACCGAATGCCAATCGCATGGTCCATAACCTGTACACCTTTTAAGCAATGTATCTTGAGCTTATTTCTTGTTTGCTTTTCATTTTTTACTTTGATCATGTTTTCCCCTTGAAACAAGTAGATGTCAGGCAGCAGGTCTTTTTTTGGATAAGGAACATTTTTACAAGTGGGGGCATCAGAGATTTCTACTTTCAGCATGTTATTTGTTACTTTAATAAAGCTGAATATAAATTATAATTAGAACTGCAGTGCAAGAAGAGTTGAGTGCTGCTTGTTTTTCTTATACTTGATTTTGACTGGCATTCCATTAATGTATTTAAAAAAAAGTAATTTATTTTTTCATGCCTCACAACCTTTTTTGTTTCCATATAGATATTAAGCTGTCATGCAGTCAATGCAATGAAATATTTTTATTCTTCTACACTTCATTTTGTCTTGATTGGACTCATGACGGTTTGGCACCAAGGGCAGTATATTTAGTTTTGGTGGTTTGCTACTACAGGTGTGTGTGTGGTAGGGAATACCTCAGGCTTGAACCCTGTACCTTGCATGCAGGTCTTAAAGACCTGAATTCCCTACCCACCACCATTTGTTAAAAAAAAATGCAGATTTTTGCCTCATATTTGATCTGATCTGTTCCTCATAATATCTGTGGTTTGTAAATGCTGCATTGCTTGATATTTGATGGTGCAGTGGTAGCATTGTTGCCTCACCACTGTAGGTTCTCAGGTTTGATTCTTGGCTGGGTTGCCTTCTTTGTGGGGTCTGTATCTTCTCCCTGTGTTTGTGTGGGTTTGCTTTTGTGTCCTCCCATGTTACAAAGACATGTCTGCATTATTTCTTCCTGGGCCTCTGCTGAAATTTTTTTTTTTGCTCCAAGTCAGACTGTCCTGATTAACAAATGTTAAATAAAATTGACAGGCATTTGAATTTCAGACTTCAGGTTTCTGAATGTTTAACTCCTTGCATATTTGATGGTGCAGTGGTAGTATCGTTGCCTCGAAGCTCTAGGTTTTCTGGCTTGATTCTTGGCTGGGGCGCCTTCTGTGTGGAGTCTGCATCTCTTCCCTGTGTTTGTGTGGATTTGCTCTGGTGCCCTGTCATTTTACAAAGATGTGTCTGCAGTATTTCTCCCTGGGTCTCTGCTGAAAATTGTTTTTGTTCTGTCAGCAGTAAAATTGACAGGCATTTGAATTTCAGACTTCATGTTCTTCAGAAAATACATAGTAACACAACCGTAACACAACCTTTTATTCTAGCAATTTTCTAAGTTTATAAGATGAATATTTGAAATTTGTCCCTATTTTTGGGACTGTATTCCCCCATTATTGGCTTCATCCAGGTTTTTTGTGCTAAGGTTGACAGACATGGCAAGAACTGAATTCACTGAATATGTTTGAGGGCTGTTTTCCCTCATTACTGGGTTTGTCCAGGTGTTTTGTACTAAGAGGTTGACAGCTATGGTGAGAACTGAATTCACTAAATGATAGCCATTTAAGTTTCAGTCTTCCTCTCTTTTACAAAGCAGCTGATTTGGCGTAGTGGTATGTTGCTCTGACTGTTTTGCACAGGGACCTTGGCAGTAAAATGTATGGTGTTAACACAGCATTTTATTCTAGCAACTTTCCAAGATTATACAAGCAATGTTTAATGTGTCCCTGGTTTTTGGGCTTTTGACCCCCCCCCCCCAAATACATTTTGGCTTTTTCCAGTTTTCTTGTGCTGTTAAGATGCAGTTGAGTATTGAGTAGATTTTACAAGGAGCTGAGAGCTGCATGGGAACAGAAGTTTAGGGTTGCTTAAGTGAAGCTGGTTTGCCTTGTTAATAGCACAACAGGTTGTGTACTTGCTTTTGATGCAGAAGGCTGTGGGTTCTACTCCCACAAGGGGTGGATGCTGCCGTACTGAGAATGTTCTCCTTGGTGAAGATACTAACTATGAGTCTGTTATCAGTTTGCCATCCATTTCCTCTTGCAATATTACTAGCTTATCATTTTATTTAATGTAATATAGGCAATTTATTCCTGAGGGGCAACAGACACTTTATTTTTGATGAAACCATGAAATATAAAGGTGTTTGCTAGCAGCAACCTCTTCATTAGTTACAGATTTCTTTAATGTGGAATTATTTAGATGACTTTTACTTCTTCAGAGATTGTGCATATTTACTGATAATGGACTGTAAAATTGTGCATATTTATTACTGATAATGGACTGTAGAATTGTGCATATTTACTGATAATGGTGGACTGTAGAATTGTGCATATTTACTGATAATGGTGGACTGTAGAATTGTGCATATTTACTAATAATGGTGGACTGTGGAAGTCTGAGTAGACTTTTATGATAAATGTTCTGAACTGGGCAGTTTTGTCATTATGGGTGCATGCGTTTTGTTTCATTGCTTACTGGAAAAATGTTCAAAACAAATTTAAAACGCCCACTAACAACTGTACTGTATTGTACAAGGAATATAATTTAGTACAATGAGGAAGGTGTATCAAAGAGCACATGTATGTTTCATATGCAAGGGGCCTATGATTTGAAAACAGCCCAAAATTAATCTTTATCTGCCACTGGCAAAATGTATTTTCTTTGAATGTGGGTTTCAATGCTGTTTCAATGAATGTGAGTTTCAAGGGCAGAGAAGTTTTAATGTTAAGTTTTCATTGTGAGACTGCATTGTTTTGTTTTAGCAGATGACTTAGTGTTTGTGCTGTAAAATACAAAATAAAACTTTCAAATGAAGTCCAACTCATCATAGAAGTAAAGCAGTATGCACATTAGTGTTTATGGTAAATGGAGTGAAATAGCCAAGTAATGGTTCACTGGAATGGCTGCAGAGGCTCCATTCAACCATGATTTTGTCAGGGGGGAAGGGCAGCAATCTCAGGCCCAGCTGAACTATACCTCCCAACTGTCCAGATTTTCAAAGAATGAATAGATTTTTGCTTCTTATTTTTGGTTTGTTCTTCATAAAATTTGTAGTTTTCTGGCAAATCATTTAGGAATTAAGTCACTAAATAATGATACACTGAGTTTCAGACTTCATAACCTTCAGAAAAATGCGTGCTAAAGTAAGAACTGTTATTCTATCAACTGTCTCAATTTATACAAGAGCAATTTTTGGTACTGTTTATATGTTCCTCCAATATATTTGGCCTTGTTCAGATTTACAGGTTGATAGGTACATGCAAATAAACTGCTTTATAGAATTAGGCACAGCCAACCTCTCAACTGTCCCCGATTTTGGCTCAAAATGTTGCTTTTCCCCCTAATAATCCCTCCACAAAATAGCAATTTTGGAAGAAAACATGGAGGGTTTACAATTAAGAAATAACTGTAATAAGTTATAGATTACTTGAAATGCATGTAGATTCTTTTATTTTGTCAGCTGCTTAAGTTAGCAGTACTAATATTAAAGTGTCCCTTTGACAGGTTCCCAGCTGTATTGTGTGGCTATTTTATATTTTTGCATCACATTTTTGGTCCATTTTTCATAAAATTGTGTTTTTTGGCAAATTAGTGACAAATCACTAAAGACTGAAGTTAGAAAATAATAACAGACATTTGAGTTTCAGATTTTATACCCTTCAGATAATTCATACTAATGCAAGACCTATTCTATTATCTTTCTAAGTTTATTAGAGCAATATTTAAAAATTGTCCTTATTTTTGGGCCTTTTTCCCACTTCTGTGTATGGCGTTGTCCATATTTCTTGCTCTGAGGTTGAGAGGTATGACAAATGTGTCAGGGCCATCACAGTCAGCCAGAGACATTTCAAATTGTGACATACTTGTTGCACCCCACTCCCCCATGTAGTGACTCTGGATGTGTCCAAGCAAGACAAGGAGTAGTTATGCAGTGTAAATGTGCAGTGTGTCCCCCCATCCAAGGTAGACACAAGTACTACAGTGGCTTTTCACCTGTCCTTGATTTTGCAGAACGGTCTGGTTTCTGACATATTTTTGTACAGTTGATTTATGCTTATTACTCAGATTTATGCTTATTACTCAAAGTGCCTGTTGCTCTGTGTTTATGTAGCAATGGTTTAATGACCATAAGGTAAGCTTGTCTGAGATCGTAAGATGCAAGTAAGCTTTAATAAGCATACTGTTAAAGAATTGCCAACATTGATAGCCTTTATGTTGTTGCCATGCAGAGAATACTTGACTAGATAATGTATAAGCCTTGGGTATTAAAGGACAGGATTCCGTTATTTTAAAAAGCTCATTACACTTGTTGGAGACTTCCAGTCATCTCTACAGACTTTACCCGTAAACTAAACAGAATGCCAATCATGTGTGGTCCATAACCTGTACAGTAATCCTTTAAGCAATGTATCTTGAGCTTGTTTCTTGTTTGCTTTTCATTTTTTACTTTGATCATGTTTTCCCCATGAAACAAGTAGATAGTTGTCAGGCAGCAGGTCTTTTTGGATAAGAAACATTTTTACAAGTGGGGGCATCACAGAGATTTCTACTTTCAGCATGTTACTTGGTACTTTAATAAAGCTGAATATAAATTATAATTAGAACTGCAGTGCAAGGAGAAGTGGTTTGAGTTGAGTGCTTCTGGTTTTTCTTATACTTGATTTTGACTGGCATTCCAGTAATGTATTTAAAAAGTAATTTATTTTTCATGCCTCACAACCTTTTGTTTCCATCTAGATATTAAGTAAGCTGTCATGCAGCCAATGCATTGAAATATTTTTATTCTTCTACACTTATTTTTGTCTTGATTGGACTCTCATAATGATGGTTTGCCACCCAGGGCAGCGTATTTAATTAAAGTTAGTTTTTGTGGTGTTAGCTCCTCCCCTTTCTAGTTGACCACACCCCATCCCCCTTGACCCCACCCATTCAGCTGTCTCCTGCAGCCCCCCTTTGATTTGAAGTCACCAGCCGCCACTGCTTTTGTCCAGCATGAGTTAAAACATTAGATTCTCAAATGGATGCCTTTTGTGCTGAGTTGGTGTTTCCTCCATGTAAATGAGATTAGCTTCCTGACCTGTAATTATCATGTACCACTATGACCCCGAATCTGATGAAACAAGTAATAGGAAAATGATTAAATGTGATGTTTTTGTTTTCTTTTCATGTATTTTGAGACATCACTTCTGAAGCACATAAATAATTTTATCTTGTTATGTTGGCTGTAAAATATGTTTTGGTGTAGAAAAAAAATTATGTACTGCAATTACATTCCAGTGTATATATATGGCAGTGGAGATAGGGGTAGTGGCATGTGCGAGCCATTTTGGTTTAATTTTAAAAGTTAGAACTAGCTACGATCAAAGTACGACACTGACATTTATTAGTATTGTCTTCACCTGGAATGTGTTTCCTTTCATTATGCTGATTAATGACTATACTATTTTAAAGAGTAATGGAGTTATGTCATTTTTTATGCAGCATTCCAGATAGTGTTTATGTAATTCTAATGTATGCAGTTGTTCATATCTTTCATAATCCATGTAATAGTACCTCGATATATGATTCTTTGATACTTGGACAATCTTATATTTATTTATTTTTATTTGTTTTTTGTTTGGTGTGTATTTAGGAGTAATTGGTTGGCAACATTTCTTTTACTTTCCAACACAAACATCAGTGTTGCCATTATTCTTCTATGTTTCCAGCGGCAGGGGTTGCAGTGTTTTTAGGAGTAACAAATTGGCCATAATTTATTTCAGTTAGCATCATAAACATCAGCCTTGGACATGCTAGGTGGCTGTCTTTGACGAATTGGTAGAAGCAAGACGTAAGTGATAGCAGTTGCTCACTGCCATTTCACAGTGCTTTGCTCTGGCTGAGTTCTTGCTGAACTCTTGATTTTTCTATGTGAAGTCTATTGGATTATCCATGTGCCCTGGTTTATTCTAGCAGAGTCATAGCTGGTTCAGTTGAAGAGCAAAAAAAAAAAAAAAAATTACACGGTCTGACTGTCAAATGTCAGGAGTCAGCTAGGTTCCATTTTAACGTACCATACCCTTGCTGAAGAGCAATAAAAATAACTTCTTCTGCTTTTAAATTGTAATAATCCACTTGTTATATTTGTAGCAAACAGCCTGATATAACTTCTTCAGCAAACCTGACAAACATTGTGGTGATTTCTACATGATGCCGTACATATGCTTGAGCACCAGCGGGCAGGTCCATATATGCAAATTCAGTCTATTAGTTTAGGGTTATGAGACTCAACATCCTATATTTAGCCATCTTCAGATGGAGTCACTGTAAGACATGCTTTCTCAGCAGCAAAGAGAGGGATGGATGAGTGCCATGTTTCACACCTTAAAGTGCCATTGGAATCATAACAATACAGTACCTATATTTTCAGTTTGCAGTCCGTCACACAAATGAGATTCCCATCGATGCCAATCACTGTGCTGAAGTTGGGACATGATAGAACTATTTTGGGTGCCAATTCTCTGCTATTTTTACTGAGATCTTTCAAGCTGAGATACTGCAGCTGGAGAAGAAGAGGGTAATGCTCCTTTTAGACCACAGAGGTGGTATAAATAGGCGTCTTAGATATTTCTTTACCTATTCCGTAAGGATAACTTCTTAAGACTTATGCGGGAGGGCTATATAGGACTCCAGTATAAGGATGAAGCCTACAATAGCTTAGACAAGGCTGACACCTGTGCAACTGGCATATCATGCAGTGAGGAAGAGTGAGATCAATATTATAACGGGAGGATGAAGTCAAACAGCAGGCACCATCTACGTACTATGAGTACATCTATAATGTTTGGTAAACCATCAACCTGATGATGTCTGCTAACCACAAATATGACATTATGCTCTTTTTATGTCAATAGCCCCTGCAAAAACTGAAAGGAATAGGGAGATGCACAGAAGCAGACTGGAGAGCATAAGAGAGCACCAGTGGCAAATATACATGCTGACGATCATCCCTCTCTATCACAGATGACAAACAGGTGGGGTAGTTCGTTTAAATGCTTTATTACATAGAAACACATCAGGATGGATAGCAGCATCATAAAATATAAGTGAACTGATTAACAGACAGACAGACAGACTTTACAGACATAAATGCTTACTTCTCAACAGCTTACTACACAAAGGCAATCAGGCTCGCACATGCTCAGTAATTATACACTTGTGCAAGCCCTTAGATAGCTTCTTAAATATACATACACACACATTGACCTACACCCTCCCTCTTAAAAAGATTGCTATTAGTTGAAAATGACATTGGCATTAGATATGCATTACTAAAGACATTAGAAAAAAACACAATGTTCATGTCCAAGTTGCCATGTATCTATAACATGGTCTGGAGATGTGACTGGATCTGGTAACATAACAATCTGGACTGCGTTTAGCAACAGGGGCAGTCTTCAGTGACCAACTCATATCAGAAACTTCTGGATTCATCACAGGAACAGGAATATTCTCTGGAACTTCCTCTGAAACTGGAACACTGGACAACTCACTCTGTGATAGTCTTTCTCACAGGCTATGTGCTGTGGTATCGGCTCGGACACCGGCATCAGATGTTTCCAATTCCACCTAAACTCTACTTCTTGTGATTCCACAATGTACGATCTCAGCTCTGAGCAAATATTCTTCATGACTCCAATACGATCATAACCCTTGGACGTTTGCATCCTTACCACTTCTCCTTCTCATAATGGATTGAACGGTTTGCTGGTCTTATTGTAGTTGGACTTCTGCATTAAAAGCTTCTTCAAAAGATTGGCTTTCACTGACCTGTTGTTCTTGACACATGGAACCAACAATTGACTACTGATTGCTAGCATGGTTCTGGATTGTCTTGACAGAAGTCTCTGGGCAAGTGAACCAAGATGCTTATCACATGAAATATTTCTGAGATTCAAGATATTCAGGAAAACATCACTATTAAAGCAAAAACAAAAGAGGATGAACCAAACCTCAGCAGGCAGCAGATAAAAAAGAATTGTGCTTAATGGTAAGCGCTTTCGCAGCACATCCAGCTGCTTCATAAGACACACAAGAAATGCGACGCCTTACTTTTAAACTAAAAACAACCAATAAAATCATTTGTTCAATTACATGGAATAATAAATGCAATCCTTGTTTAAAGACATACAAAAGCATATCTATAATCAGTTTAAAAATGGTCATCTAGGCAGTGACATTTAGAAACATAAACACATTGCACATAAATGTGAACAATTTAAAAAACAATAAAAAAGTAATAAAAATAGTAGTCATCTGGGCAGTCCCCTAGCCTGTAAAACTGGCTTTATAAAAACTTTATCATTAATGCCTCTGCCCATGCTAGCTCTCATCCTTATAATCCATTCTAACTCTGCTGTCTCTGTTCTATTTCTGATGACTCCCCCTCTTTCATTCTTGGGGATTATTTCCATCACCATGAACTTAAATATGTGTGTATGATCATGTGTAGCTACATGTTCATAGGTTCATAGGTTGGTACTAGGCTATCGGCCCTAGGGCATATACAAGCCTAGCCATAACAATTCCCTGGCTATTTCTTCCCGCACTATTTACTTCCCTGGCCTTTGGCTAAGGCATTGGATTCAGCACCCCTAGATATATCATACAGATGTTCTCTCATGTGTTCTTTCAACATACAAGTTGTTTTCCCTATGTAGAATGAATAGCATCTACTACAGTAAGCCAGATAGACAAGGTCAGTTGTATTGCAGTCTGCTGTTAACTTAAATTCCCATACTTTACCAGTGTTTGGGTGAGTAAACTTACTACTGGTGTCTAAATGTCCACAGTAATTACATTTTTTACATGGGAAATTCCCCCTCCTGCCACTATTAGTCCTATCTATAAAAGCATCCCTCGGCCCACATAGTAGCCTTTTCAAAGATTTCTTATTCTTATAAGTATAGCCAGGTCTATCTCCTACTATATCCCTCACTTTGTCATCTGTAAATAATATATCCCAATATTTCACAAATATGTCCTGCAGTAACTTTATATTACTGGAATAAGTGATAGGTATGCACATACATTTCCTACCTTTATTTCCATCACTATTGTTGACTGTAGTATCTGAGAAGTAGGGTCTACCCCTTTCCCCTCTATATTCAGGTATTTGGGACAGTATACCTGTAACTTCCCTCTCATTATAATCTTTATCCATGAACTTGCCTTTAAGGTTCTCAAGTTCATCCTTAAACTTCTGATCATCTGCCACTAATCTTGAGGTTCTTAGGCCTTGGCCTTTGATAACATTCTTAAATAGGTGGCCTGGATGCATACTTTTCCTGTGAAGGTATGAGCTGCTATAGCATTCTTTCCTGTGGATCTGTTTGTCGAATCCCCTTACATTATCCCTTATTATCCTTACATCTAAAAAATCAATGATGTAAGAACTACTGATAGTAAATTTAAGGAATTCAGTGCTGTTATTTATAGCCTCATGAAACTGATTCAAGGTATGCTCTTTACCTTCCCACAGCAAAAACAAATCATCGACAAAACACAGATAAAAAATTAACTGTCCTGTCATCTCATACAGATGCAGGTGGTTCTTTTCCCATGCAGCCATAACTATGTTGGCATAGCTATTGGCACAAGAAGTGCCCATAACTAATCCATCTATCTGCCTGTACAAGTTGTGTTCAAACAAAAATACATTATTTTCTAAAATTAATTCAACAAGTAAAGAAAGCAACTCCATAAAACCAGAATCATATGAAGCATCATCTAGCAAATATTCTTTAAACATTTCCAGGCCAATACTGTTGGGTATGCTAGTAAAAAGCGACTGCACGTCTAGAGTAACCACTAAACTGCCATCACTAATCTGTTTGCTGTTAGTAAATGCATTTAAATCAGTTAAAAATTTTTGGTGTCCTTTAGTTTAAAGGTAAGGCATTGCATTTCTTGTGTGTCTGATGAAGCAGCTGGATGTGCTGCAAACGCGCTTAACATTAAATGGAATTCTTTTTTATCTGTTGCCTGCTGTGGTTTGGTTCATCCTCTTTTGTTTTTGCTTTATTCTTGTTCAGTTGTTGGTTGAACCAGTTATCTACACCACATTCTTGTTTTTCTGTAAAACATCACTATTGTCTCATTTCAACTTCTCTAGTAACTGTTTTGCACTTTGAAATGCATGTTCTGCCAAACCATTTGACTGCGGGTACTCAGGGCTACTCGTGAAATGAGTAAACTCCCACTCTTCAGCAAATCTTTTGAAATGTTGGCTTGTAAACTGTGTGTCATTATCAGAAATAACTTTGTGTGGGCTACCATGGACTACAAAATGATGCTTCATCTTAGTGATGACCGTATTGAATGCTAGATTAGGAAGTAGGTCAATCTCAAACCAATTTGAATAAGAGTTTACTAACACCAAATAATGTTGACCACGCCATTCGAAAATATTGGCAGCTACTGTCGACCAAGGTAGTTCAGGAATCTAGTTTAGTTAAACTGATTCTTTCTGTTGATGTGACTTAGTACTATTATACACAGAACAAGATAATAGCCCACTCTCAATATCTTGTGACATAGAAGGCCAAAATACTAGACCTCTCACCCTTCTTTTGGTAGTGTCTACTCTTAGGTGACCACAATGCAAGATAGTAATGTACTCTTGTTGCAAAGACTTTGGAACAATTACTTTTGGACAGTTCATAATGATACCATTGTCGGACAAAATCTAATTTCTGTATTGAAAATAATGTTGCACTTCTTGAGGTAAACTAGATTGCTTTGATGGCCATCCTTGATTGATAAAGTGGCTGAGCCTCTGTAAAACTGTGATCTCTCAGCTCATCAAGATTTGTGGAAGAAAAATTTCTCACTTCCATGATTTTGAAATCAAGGTTCTCATTCTCATGCTGTTCAGTAGTGTTTCTGGATAATCTGGACAATATATCAGCAAGATAAAAAAGTTTGCCTTTCTTGTAGACAAAAGTGAAATTATACTTTTGCCATCTCAACATCATGCATTGCAATCTGGCTGGAGATGAATACATAGGCTTTCTCAAGATAGTGACTAGAGGTTGGTGATCTGTTTCAGTCTGGATAGGTCTACCATAAACATAATCATGGAACTTTGAACATGCAAACACAATTGCCAAAAGCTCTTTCTCGATTTGAGCATATTGCATTTCAGATTGAGTAAGAGTTCTCGATGCATAGGCAACAGGTTGACCCTCTCGTAGAATGACCACACCTAGACCAGTGACTGGCTTGTGAACATCATAGTATCTGAAAGTTGATGGACTGGCAATTATCTGTTTCAGGACATCAAATGCTCTTCAGTGCTGTTCAAACCAAGACCAGAATATATCTTTACATGTCAGCCCTCTGAGTGGTGCTGATATTTAGGGCTTGAACATTGTCTGGAGCTAGCATCTTGAGAATGGCTGTTTGCTTAGAAGGGTCTGGTCGTAGGCCTGATCTGGGAAATAAATGACCAACATAAGTGACTTCTTGTAGCCTGAATTTGCATTTCTGTGATTGAGCTTAAGATTCACTTGAGGTGCTCTTTCCAGAACTTTCCTGAGGTATCTGTCATGCTCATCTTCACCATTACCTCCTACTAGTATGTTGTCTACCATAATAGCACACGGATACCCAGAAAAAAATTTGCTCCATTGCACACTGCAGAATTTATCCCAAATGGCATTCTCAGAAATCTGTACCATCCAAATGGAGTACTGAAAGTAGCTAGCAATGGGGATTTCTTGTCAGGCAAAATTTGCCAAAATGAACTTTTTACATCTATGACAGAAAAAAACTGTCACATTTGGCATAAGAGCAGTGACTTCTCTGACTGTCCACATTGGATGATGAGGTCTTTTTAGTGCTTTGTTCAAATCTCATGGATCAGTACATATTCTGATGTCATCTGAGCTTTTCTTATGAGCTACCACAATGGAAGATACCCACTCAGTTGGTTCATCTACTGGACAAATCACACCTTGTTGCACCATTTTATCTAGCTCGGCTAGATAACAAGCAACAGAAAGTTCAGTAGAGCACACCAGCCAATAGTAAGATACTTGAATTTACCCTATATAGCAAGTAGCCCCTACAACTAGCCTGGAAACCTTCTTCTGCTACCAGAAGAAACCGGTAAAATAATTATAGCAAAGAATGCATTATTATTAGTTTACTGGAAATTTCAAAATTTAAAATGGGTTTGGCTGCTCTTTGCCTGTCACCTGTGGTTGAAATATGTACTGTATGTCTAGGCAGCATGTTTATTTTGTATACGCATACTATTCTCAGACATCAAAATGTATGTCAGCCCACAGGCACACATTCGTCTGGTTAAATAGCCCTATCCATTAATCTTCTATCTAGAATACTGCATGTAAGACTCGCTTTGGATTTGGGCCACTTCTGCATACATATATATATATATATATATATATATATATATATATATATATATATATGCATTTACTTTGTTTCATTGAATCTCATTACACCCCGACCACTTCGCTGAAAACATAAATTACTGAAAACTTATTTCACTGGACTGAAGTTAATATATATGGCACTGTGTAGAGTATTGTAAGGCAAGTAAAAGGTATATGCCCTTTTCCCCACTGTGGTGTGATCCTGGAGTTAGTATATATAGTTAGGGGGGTGTGGGGGTTACAGCCTCCCCCACATTGGGTGATGTGTGTGGTGTAGCCCCGCATTTAGTTTGAGTAGATGTTGTCTTTTGGAGAGAGTTAGTCATTGGTGTTGCAACTATACATGTCTATTGTTTAAAATGTATTGTTTTGATGTTTTTGGTAAAATACAATGTAAAACAAACAAGGTGGGGGACTATGCCTCCCCCACACCCCCCAACATGGGGGGCTGTGCCCTGCGCACCCTTCTAACTATATATATACTGACTCCAGGATCGCACTACAGTGGGGAAAAGGGCATATACCTTTTACTTGCCTTACAGTACTCTACACAGTGCCATATATATTAACTGCAGTTCAATGAAATGAGATTCAGTGAAACAAAGTAGACCCTATATATATATATATGTGTGTGTGTGTGTGTGTGTGTATACACACACACACACACACACACACACACACACACACACACACACACACACACACACACACACACACACACACATATCTAATGTCTTCTGACAACTTTAATTATTTAATGTTTTGCAAAGTGCATTCTGTTTATCTGTATTATCAATAATAGTTATCAATGTTCATTGTGATTGTATTTCTTTTCCCCTACCATTTTTTCCACTATCCTTTCTATTATACACTTTTTTGTTTCTGCCCATTTGTTTTCCTGTTATATGCAGCAGCTCAGCAAACTGCACCAGTTGCAGCAGCACCATCAATGCTACTACCACCAGCAGAAGCACCCCTCATATTTGGGTCTCAGTCTGCCACAGTTGCCTCCATACTTCCTTCTCTACCTGCGCCATCTACACCAGTAGCCTTGCACCAGTGGCCAGTTCAGTGATACCTGCCAATAACAGTGTGACACCTTTGTCACCCATTGGTAGCTGTCAGAACATGTGGGGGATATCATCATCTGGAGGTTCAATGCCTGCACTGACTAGATGGAAACCATGCTACAGTGACTCATTGAGTCCCATCCCTGCTAGCACCAGCTCCATCTTCGGAGTCAACACCCAATGGTGATAGTACCCAAGGTGGTAATTAAGCTCACACTGTCTTTCAATTGGCAGAGACTGCATCTGTCATTACCCAGTCCAGACCCCAGCCTCATTCTCCCCTCCCTTTTGTATCCATTCTCAACCCTGTTGATTTTGCAATCCTCCCCTCACCATTGTCATCCCTCTGTTTATTTGTCTCTTTCAGCATTGTGTTGCTACTCCACCATTGTATTACCTCACACCCAGTAAATCCTGTCCTCCTTTCCTTGCTATCTAACCTCTCCCTCTTACTTCCCTTACTTCCTTCTCCATCTTTCCCTTCTCTTAAAAAAATGAGTACCTGCACACAAAATATGTTTTTCCCCTACCCATTTCCATTCTGTTCATTCCTTGTCTGATCAACTTCTGCTCTACCCTCCATTTGCTTCTTCTTTTCATCTTTGACTTATACTCCCATTTGCAAACTTTAATCTAGTCAAAAATGCCCCAAAAGGAGTTATAAAACAATTATCTTTTTTGTAGAAATGCATGTGACCAGTCCCAACAGAACCATGATGCCCATGTATAATTGATGAGAAATGTCACTGTTGATTGTCTAGCAAAACTGAAGTCCAATGGATGGCATGTGCTACATATGTTGCCATCAGATGTGCAAATGAGTGCCATTGCACAGTAACTGTCAAATATGAAACAAAATAAAGATTATGCCTTTATTCTGACTGCTTCCATGGCTCTACTTGTTCATGACCTGATATGTAGCCTGCGAATACACAGAGAGGTGTTCCAATCCCTAATGATTATTATTTTTTTTTTATTTTATTATTTCTTTTTTAGTTTTCTACCTCCATTCTCTCCGTGTGTATCATTCCCCTGGTATGTGTTTTCATGACCACTTCAGTAGAACTCCTGCAATGGCTCATCTTGTTAATGCTGTATTGGGGAACATATCACTGAGGAAAGTCATGGGTTAAAATCACTTGAGACCTGTCTTTTGATTTTTGCTTTCAGTCTGTTCACGTTCAACATTTCAATGGTATGAATTTCCCTGACCCCTTCAGCAGGACTACTGCAAAGTCACATTTGTTAATAATCATGTTTATAAGAATATCACTGAATATTGTAATGGGTTCAAATCATCTCAAGGCCAATATTTTGTTTTTCATCACATCTGAATTATAGTACAGATACACTGATAAAATGAAAATGTGATGATATTAGGACTGGTGTATGTTGACACATCATGTTACTTTACTGTATCCCATCTTTCCTTTACGAGTTTCACATTGTCAATGTTCAAGTATTTCAGTTGGATATCTGTGCGCATGTGTCACACCCATTTCTCCATTGTGTTTTGCATTCCTGCTATGTTCACCAGCTCTATTTGCAGACTTCTGTCAGTCACTATTGTTTTCATTGCCCTTCTACCACCTCTACATTCATCCCTTTCCAATCATAGCGCTACTTTGGTCCATAAGACATTTTTCTGCATATCATTTACCTTGAGTTAGAACAATAGTTCAGCACCTTGATATTATCATTTGTATGCATCACCTCACAACGTCTAACCTAGAAGCTCGTGCTGTTCAGAGTTTACCACTGCTGTTTGTGTTAGGTTAGACTAATGCAATCTTACTATGGGTCCCTACCGTGGTCACAGTGAAAAGCTGCTCATCGTATACACTAGCCTGGCTTCATGCATTCATAATGAGCTTCAGGACTCATCCCTCATGATTAGTAAACTGTAGTGATTTCACTATGATCAGAAAAAGAATTTCTGAATCCCTGGTAATGTGTTTGCCTGTTTGAGTCACACTGTACAGTTTTAAACATATCATGTCCTACTGTCTATTTTCTGTGTCTGTCACTTTATCTGAACCTTAATTTCCTGCATTCACCATTTTGTCCAGATATGGTGATAAATGCTTACTATTTGATAACTTCTATCTGCCAGTCATTTTTCTCCTTATTTACTCATTTACACATTCTGTCAATATGAGAGTTTTATAAGATTTAATAAATACATTGCTTTTTCTTTTCAGCTAAAGAAACCATATTGACTTTGCCAAGTATGCCACACTGAAAACTTGCTTTCCTCTTAGTAGACTTAACAGATACACTGTTACCAGCACACTCACCTACATATCTACATTAATTCTATTGAGTTGTCGACTGTTCTATCCATTAATATTGCTGTATTTCAAGTTTGATCAAGAATGAAAGTGTTTAACAGCATATGCTGCACACAAATTTGCCTTTCCATTAATCTGTCAGTCCTATTCCTATTTCAGAGTTACAGTTTCAGCTAGTTTATTCAAGACTTGTAGCAGCCAGTCTAGTTCATGACTTAGATCATTAGGATCTTCTACCATTTAACAGATATTTATTCTTATCCATATGACAGTATAATTTAATTTTACACTCAGATCATTAACACTTCTTACATGTAATGGTAAAATAATCCAGTACCTTACAAAATAATTTCTACAGATGTACCTTGTTCGCTGACTATAATGAGAACATATCAGCAGTAAATGGCATCCTTCTAAAGTTTCTTAGGGGGTTGTAGAGTGTTGAGTTTTAAACTTCCAGTCTTACAGGTTTTCTGATAATCTGAAAGATCTTACATTGCCCTCTCTTTATAAGTCATTATAAGAGAGGGTAATACTAGAATGTTTAAGCCTTTGAAGTAACTTACATGTCTTGCATAATAATTCATGCTAGGGTAGGTACGTTTATGCCCTGGGAGAGTAAGAAGTGATTTAATATAATATTAAATTGCATTACTATATTTAATAAGTGGTTTCACTAAAGATTAATTCAAGAGTGATACTTTACTTCTTCTTGTAGTTATTGTCCTCAAAATCTGAAGAATTACTACATAATATCATTTTGAAATCATGCAGGGTATTACAATTAATATCATAAATTGCATGTATTATTGTATCCAGATCATTATAGTATACTGCAATTTTAAATAGTTATCTCCAACACATAGTTTTCCATAGCTGCTGACATATTTGCATTTATTTTTAAATTTATTTCATTTTAAAATTTCACTGAAGTTAGGGCTGATTGCAAGCTATTACATTCATCCTGGTTTTGGGTAATGACTCCTAATTTGCAATCAGCTACAAATGTAAACATTCAACTCTGGTTAATTAAGTACGGAAAAATATATTAAACTGACCTGGACCAATAACAGAGCCTTGAAGTTTTCTTGTAGCACTGTAAGTCTTAGTGGATAAATATCCATTAACAATTATTTGGAATTTACTCTCAGTAAGCCATTGACTGATTCAGTTTATAATGAATATATAGATGCCACTGGAGTATTCATGTTATGCAAAACATTCCATAATATGATGAGGTATTTTTGTAACTTTTATGAGTTTTACAACATGGGGCAAGATATGCATCTGAAATAAATGATTTTGAAATTAATCTTGCCTTAGCCTTGATGACAGCAAATGCATACATGTTCAAAGACCTTAAATAATTTTCCCTTATATTTATTATTATTTCACCATAGATTATCCTGACCTTGTGACTGGCCTTGTTGGACTTGATTAGACATCTTAGTTTCTTGTTTAGTTGAATCAGAGAGCTCTTGCCTGTATGAGAGTTCCACTTTCTGACTTTCGCCATAATTTTTTTTAATTTTCTCATATACCTTGTTATGGTAAGGATTCCACCAGTGGGGCTTGCTTTCAGTGTGAGATTTAGGTTTACTTCTGGTAGGTACTGCAGCCTCATTGCAGCCATTTACATGTTTTATGGGGCTTCTCTGAATAATTCTGCACAGTTAGCTGTGTTTTTGGGGTTTGTGGGAGCTATGAATTTTGAGAAATTGTCTCTTAATAGGATGTAGTTTGCTTTAAAATAGTTCCTAACTGTTACAGGTTTAGTTGGGTTTTCCAGGATGATGTTTATTTCAGGGGAGACATCTTTGTAGTCCAACCGTACCAATGAGGACATGACACAGAAGAGGGATTAACACTCTTCCATGTAGGTCCAGTATGTTTGATCCTCTGGTTGGAGTGCGCACTGTCTGATCCAGATTGTTCATGTTGATAAAGCCCAGGAAACATTATGCCTGCAAGTTATAGACAGTGTAAAGGCAGATAGGCCTCCTTTATGACCATGAACAAGTGACATTACCAGACATTGCTCCCAGGTTATCCCTGAAAATAGACTGTGTCCAGTGGGCCTACCTGGTTTACAAACAGAATTATTATTTTAGTACCATATGGGATAGATGTAAAACACAAAGTATAAAATATTTCTCTTTTCTCTTTCTTCATCAAAGCTAAAGATTAATTTCAGCTACTAATGTAATCTACACAGCCTTTCTGTTGTTTGAAGATAAATTCAGCCAGTTTGTAGAGATGTCCCTTTCACACATGACTCACCCTTGTCATTATTTGTTCCATATTTACCATAAATCAGCTGTGATACAATGTGTATTTTGCTTACTGCATCCTAATATAGCTAGTGCCCTCAGTCAGTATGCACATATGTGCACATAAGCTTCATATTCATCATTAATGCCTGCACTACTGCCTGTGCAGCTTCCGCTACAGCTAGGTCATGTAGTTCAGTTTTATGTAATTGGTACAATTTGGTTCTTTCTCTCAAATGTATCCCTTTGGGGTTGCTTTAACATCTGTGATCTATCTGTAGTGGGCATTTGCTGTCCAGGTGTTGTCCTTTGTGCGTCTGTCTCAGAATTTCCCCAGGACCTACACCTACACTTTCATCCACTAACTAATAAATGCTGCAGTCCAAGGCTTCTTAATCTGTGCCAACACATCTCTATGAAGGCCATGATTTGTTGTAGAAAATGCCCAGGCAAGTCTAAAGAAGCTGAGGTATTGTTTCCTGAATGAGATAAAACTAAATGCAACATGAGAACAGTCAATATAGTTATATAATGAGTTGTTAGTCAGTAGTGCTAAGGTTAAGACATACTTAAGTAACTTCATTTGTTTGTTTATCCTAGGCTTCCATCATAAATTGGGCTAATAGCAGTTCTCATTAGTATCTTAATTATTTCTATTTGCTTTGCTTGGTTTACCTGCCAAAGCATAATGAGCAAAAATGTTATTTACTTGTTTTTTTCTAGTAAAAAGTTATATGTAAATATAGTAAGCTGTTGGTTCAATTATAAAATTGGAGATAGCAACTCTGGTAAAATGGGGGACATGGCACTGAGTGGACAGATGTCTTATCTCTTTCAGGGAATTGATATGTGCATATCCAATATAAGAATTCCCCAAATATATCTATTTATCTTTCGCTATGTAGATCTATACCTATCTTTCTACGCATTTATAGGAAAGCCCCCCCAAAAAAAAAAAAAAAAAATATATATATATATATATATATATATATATATATAGGAGTGCTACAGAATCCTGAAAGCCCACAATCCTGAAGACCAAAGTTCTGAGACCAAAATCTCGAAAGTTCAAAATACTGAAAACTCAAAATATTGAAAAAACACAGGATACCAACACTTACTATATTCCAGCACAAGTAAAAACATATTACCCTTCAACTATATGCAGGGGGCCAAGCCCCCCTGCACCCCCCATGTGGGGGGGCTGTGCCCCACACACCCCCTGCTACTTAAATATATCAACTCTGAGATTACACTTCACTACCCTAAGTGCAATCTCAGAGTTGATGTATTTAAGTAGCTGGGGGTGTGGGGGGCAGAGCCCCCCACATAGGGGGTGCAGGGGGGTGAAGAGTAATATGGTTTGTGTTTTATTTGTTTCTGTATGTACTTGTGCTGGAATATAGTAAGTGTTGGTATCCTGTGTGTTTTCAGTATTTTGAATTTTCAGTATTTTGAACTTTCGAGATTTTGGTCTCAGGATTTTGGGCTTCGGGATTTGGGGCTTTCAGGATTCTCTAGCGCTCCTATATATATATATATATATATATATATATATATATATATATATATATATATATATATATGTGTGTGTGTGTTTGTATCTATATTGTATCTATAGCTATATCTAGGGTGGCACAGTGATGCAGCAGTTAGCATTGTTGCCTCACAGCAAGAGGTTCTCCGGTTCGATTCTCAGCTGGGGTGCCTTCTGTGTGGAGTCTGCATGCCCTACCTGTGTTCATATTTGTTTCTTCTGGTTTCCCCCCATATTTTCAAGACATGCTGCAAGTGGATTGTACATTCTAAATTGGCCCTATGTGTGATTGTGTGCATGTGTGTGCCTTCTGAGGAAGGTTGTGCACCTGGCTGGCAACTCAACACCATCAAACTCTACTACCACTCGTTCTGCTGTGGCGAATCCTAATGGGAGCAGTCGAAAGCAGAAGAAGATCTATGAGTATATTTATATCTATCTGTATATATAGTGAGAAAGAGAGAGGCCTGTAGCTAGACAAATAGATACACACCATATGCTAGAGCCAGAGTACTGGGTGCAATGTTTTTTAATCTCCACACCTTCCCCATCAAGAGTTTCTGAGATTTAGATATCAGCCTGCAAGGTCAACTTCCATCATCAGCAGCAAATGCAGTCAGCAAAGTGACCCAACAGGAGATTTGGGAGGCAAAGAGCTGATTGGCTGTGGGAATGAAAAGGCAGCTGGTGGTTAGGTGGGCAGTGATGGTCATTGACAGATGGTTACACAAAGGAACAGCTTCAATGTACAGTCATGGAGACATCAATTTAAGTAATATGTCTGTGGGAGATAAGGAAACTTAACACGGACAATAACAGAATATGAACATTCTATGTTGACAGTTTCTGCAGGGCATGTAGATGCTCACAAGCACCTTCACATTTGTGATGCTAATCACTTGACAGATAAATGTGGCACAATATAAAATTGCCAGGAACCCAATTTTGTATGTATTTCCTGAGATACAGTATTTAAGCTTTTTAAATGAGCATTAGATGTAACATCATAAACAATGTGGAAAATACTATTACAAGTGACATGATATGATTATACTGGAGCATTTCATCTACTACAAATTATATTAAACCATGCAAAGGTGACATTAGCAAAACCTCCGTCACAAAGGCTATATGCCAACAGACCTGTACAATAAGATGTGGCAGCATACATACAAAAGACAAAATACCCTGTTTTGAGGCTGGTCATTCTTTATCATTAGTGGGACTTTAACCATTAAGAGGCAGAAAAAAAGCTAAAATGGCTGCATCCTTCTATAAATAAAGCAAATGCATTTACATGGTATTATCTGATACCAGTTACTCCAAACTGGAAATGGTTAAACACAATTGCACCACAAATAAACAAATATATTCTTTTTTTTTTATTATTATTCCACTTGAATTTTACATACTAAACATAGATTACTGATTTCCCTCACAGTTTTGATTTAACATTAAAAAATGCTCAGATGGCCACTTTTTCAAGTGACTGCTCAATAGTTTTATCACTTTTATGATGAAATAAGACTTTATAGCACCATTCTTGTTTAATCATCTCTTTAAATCTGCCCAATATATACATGGTACAGATATGCTTGTTAGTTTAAACTGGACAAGCTGAAAATCTAAAGCAACATTTACAGGAGTGACATTTTTCACATCTAATGTATTGTGAAATGACAGACTGGGTTCTCAGAAACAAGCTCTGTGATTTTAAGAAAAAGCTTTAATACAAAACCTAGATAACAAGTGATCGTGCTCTGTGTGCATCTCAGTACAGTTCTCCTAACCATTTCACAGAAATCTATTTTTAAATAAGATATCTATGCCTGAGACTTAGAGAGCTACAGACAGTTATGGTATAACAAACTCACAATACTCAAAGACGCTGTGTGTGTGTGTGTGTGTGTGTGTGTGTGTGTGTGTGTGTGTGTGTGTGTGTGTGTGTGTGTGTGTGTGTAGTACATCAGGCACATACCACTTCTACAGTTCCATCTTTGTAGAAATTGACAGCAATCAATTTTTATTGGTAAGCCCAGATGTGCAAAGTATTAAATCCTCTCCAATAATTCCTTCCTTGCACTTTCAGGCCAAGTAGCTCTTATTGTTGTCATGGAAACAGAGTCTTCCGTAACAGAAGCCCTGGCAGTCAAACAGGCAGAAAGCTCTAGGATACCATTTATGTATTTATGTCCCTTTTAATAAATAAGCTCAGAAGATTTCATCATGTATAAGAAACTATGTTGCATGTTCCTTTGTTTACATGAACTGACTGCATTAAGCAGACCCATTTATATTGAAATCCAGAGCTGATAGACAAATCTGATTAATTTATACCAATGGAAATTACTTATGGGGTTCTTCAACAACATTTTGTATTTTTGCTAATTAACTAGAAAATAGGTAAGGTTAAACTTTGGGAGAGGGTAGCTAAAGCTACGTTTTCAAAAACCCAGTCACCAAAAGAAAATGTGTTCTCAAATTCATGATGTTTTACTCAACTGGTACATTAGGCAAATTGATTCCTTTCCACTTCAGTTAACTAGTGACTATCTCATCACACAACCTCTAGTTGTGATCCAGATACATTTTGGGTAAGTGTGAAGGTCAAGTGACAAATGACAGTAAGGAACTGCGAAAGCTATTGTATTACTGACATGACAGTTCTCTGCAGGACACTAGCAAGAAATAAACTCTATCTTGATATACCATGTTTTTTATGGTATTAAGTGATACTCTGTGACAAACTCCAAACAAGGTGCCAAGTACCACAAAAAGGGACTACAAGTGGTTAGAAAGAATCCTCTCTGAAGGAGTTATCAGGAGATAAGGGTCTGTGATGCTGCACTGGCCCATTTGCTCTAACATCTCCAGCTCAACAGAGCTCCTTCAAAGCTCTTCTACACTAGGGGTAGTAGTGCACACCAGAATGAGTCAAAGGTGTGAAACAGTGGTGGATGATAATAGGGGAGAAACAGGTGGCCACCCAGGGCCCATAGCTTCAGAGGGGACCTATGGGCAGCCAACAAAGCAATTTGATTTAACTTATTCCATTCACTCCTATTAGGTGACCAGAAAAAAAATCTCTTTCTCTCGTTCTCTTTTTCTCTCCTCAGACAAGAAACCAGGAAGCGGTAAGCAGAGGTTCCACCCACCACTCCCCCCCCCCCCCCACACACACACACAAAGCTAGTATTAGCAGTAGCAGATGCAGTAATTAGAACAACATATGCAGGAAATAACCAACACCAACAGCACAGGAAATTGTTGCCTGCTTTGAATCACTACTTGAATTAATGAGAATTAGAGAATTATAGCATTATAGGCTATTGTAATGGCTGCAGACGAGTTCCTGCTGAAAGCACTAGATGGTGTGTGTGTGTGTGTGTGTGTGTGTGTGTGTGTGTGTGTGTGTGTGTGTGTGTGTGTGTGTGTGTGTGTGTGTGTGTGTGTGTTTGCATTCCATATGGTAAACTTAGTCAATGTCAGTTAGTGATGAGAAATGTCTGGTTATGTGATTTGGTCAGACTCATGCAGTAGGCCAGTGAGGATAGAAATAATCAAACTATGCAGCCTTAACTACAGGAAATGGTTCATAAACAGGTTAGGACATTAATCCTCTACTTCTGTATTGATCAATCACTGAAGTTGAAATGTCACAATATTTACAGTCAGTCAATAATGCCAATCAGTAGAGTTCTGTGTGATATTGCACTGCTTCTTGCAGTCAAAAGTACAAGGTTTGAACCCACTCCATTTGGCTACTGTCTGACCTTGAACAAGATGTAATTGATTCTCACATCTGTGTGTTCTTTGTAAAACTCTGCTTCTTGCATTTTTTATTCCATTTGTAACTTATGAATTAGCATAGTAAGTTAATACCATTGTTTCCTTTGCAAAGGATGTGTAGTCTGAATCCTCGCCTCCCTTTCCACTTTAGCCTGGCAATCAATGTAGAGGGTTAAGGCTGGGAGCTTTGGTGCACAGTTTGGTTCCCTTGGTTCCCAATACATTAAAACTAATTAGCAATGAAATAAAAAAAAGAGTCAGTTTGCATTTGGGCAAATAGTAGATTCTGTATAGGAGAAAAGTGAAGAAATGAGAGAAATTTGAGGGGAGGGGTGAGGGGTGACTAAAGGCAAAGATAGGCTTGAAAGTTTTATTAATACCTGAAGGAAGAAAGGAGTATTTATGAGATTATGTGAAAAGAGGGGGTAAGTGAGAGGGGAGGAGGTAAAAAATGTCTTTGAGGCATGGGGAAGTAGTTTAAGGGGGATGAAAGCAGTGGTAGGGCCATTGTGTTTTTAGGAAATCTCTGGCGGCTGTTTTGAATTGTTATAGTGTTTGAGGGATTTAATTTCTTGAGGAAGTTTCTTCCAATTTATAGCAGGGTTATAGCTGTAAAGGTTGTGACCAGTTTTGGACTTGGGTTTATATATTTGTAGCAGGTTTTGGTCAGAGCTGCAGAGAGACCTAGTTGGGAAGTATTTAGTGATAACAGGTGTTAGGCTAGGACAGAAAGATTGCAGGAAAAGAATTGAATGAATTATCTATAGTTGAGAGAGGAGGAGCTGATGGGGTAGTTCCAGCAAGTCTAAGTGTCTAAGAGAAAGACAGTGGTGAGGCCTATAAGTATGGTGTGCAGCGAATCTAGCCACCTTGTTGTAGGTTGATTCAAGTTTAGCTAAGAGAGTGGTATTCAGACTACTAAAAATGCGACAGTTATACATTAGCCTAGGAAGAAGGTAAGCATGACAGAGGCTTATTTTTGCATTCCTAGTTAAAAACTTTTTGCTGAGGTAAAGGAGACCAAGTTTTTGATGTGTCTTTTTAATACAATTATAAAGATGTAAATCAAACTTAAATCTGTCATCAATTGTTACACCTAGAAGTTTAGTACTGGTTTTGACAGTGATGGATGTGTTATTGAGGGACAGTATAGTAAAAGTTGATTTGAGATTAGTGAGGTTTTTGGGGAAAAAGAACAAGAGTTTAGTTTTCTTAGGGTTGAAAATTAGTAGGTTGTCACAGAGCCAGGATTCTATGGTGTTAAAAGGGTGCTTGAGTAGTAGAATGGAGGTCAGAGGAGGTGTCTGAGATGGTGATGACTGTAGAGTCATCTGCATATTGTATAATGGATGACTGGGGACAGGCGGTATGTAAATGATTTGTGAAGATATTAAAGAGTAGTGGGTCAAGGATAGATCCTTGAGGAACTCCCATTTTCACAGGGAGGGGAGGGGATAGAGCTGAGAGCCACTTGACAGATTGCAGATGATCAGAGAGGTAGCTAGAGAACCAGGTAATAGTAGAAGAAGAGAAATTAAGATTTGATAATTTGGCCAGAAGAAGAGGATGGGAGACTGTATCAAATGCCTTTTAGAGGTCCAAGAATAGGCAAGAGACCAGTTTATTGTTATCGCGAACCTGAGAGATTGTATTTATGAAAGTCGTTAGTGCAGTAGTAGTACTATATTTAGGGTGAAATCCATGCTGGTTAGGTGTAGATGTAGCAGTTTATCTAGTGTCAGGGTAACAGTAACACATAGTTACAGCAGCACAGATGGTGATACCAACCACTTGCTCATGTGTACAAGGTGAACATCCATACATGAAAGTTATTTTACTCTAAAAAGGAAGGGAGGCCACACATTGACATAGGCAATATTCATGACCCCTCAAAAGTATGCAAGTTTTTTCAAGCTCTTGAAGGGGCCTTGCCCTGCCTGGATGACATTGACACAAGCAAGAGATGGAAGAACTACAGGATGCTATCTATAACACTGCAATATCTATCTTTGGGAAGAAGACAGTCAAGTGTGCTGGCTGGTTTGAAGCCCAGACTGAAGTGCTGACACCTCTGACTGAGAAGAAGAGACAGGCACTTGCTGCATATAGGTCCAAGCTCAATGAGGAGAACTTGCAGGCACTTAGGTGCTCATAATAAAGTGCAGCAGGTAGCTCGGTGATGTGCAAATGATTACTGGCTCTAACTTTGATCCAAGATTCAGCAGGCTGCAGATATTGGTAACATGTAAGGAATGTACAATGAGATCAAGATAGCCATCAGTCCATCACAAAGGAAGATCACCTCACTTAAGTTGGCCAAAGGTGAGGGCCTGAAGGACGGAACCAAGAAGATGCAACACTGGATGAAACACTACTCACAGCTGTATGCCAGAGAGACCACAGTTAAGGAAAGAGCCCTGAATGCCTTTGAGCCTCTGCTAACTGTGACCAAACTTGAAACTGAGCACACCTTGGAGGAACTCAATGATGCACTAAAAAGACTATCTTCTGGAAATGCCCCCCAGGAAAGATTGTATTCCCTCAGAAATCCTTAAATGTGCCAATGGTACCATAATCTCAGAGATGCATGCATTACTTTGCCAATGCTGGAGAGAAGGTAGTGTATCACAAAATACGAAGGATGCTGATATAATTACTATATATAAGAATATGGGTGACAAAAGTGATTGTAACAAGTATCATGACATATCCCTTCTCTGTACAGTGGGGAAGCTGTTTGCACATGTTGTCCTAAAGAGGCTCCATGTTCTTGCATAGAGAATTTAATCTGAGTCTCAGTGTGGGTTCAGAGCTGTACTGTCTGTATTAGACATGGTTTTCTCTGTTAGGCAAGTACAAGAAAAGTGTATGGAGCAGAACAAACCTCTGTATATTGCCTTCCTTAATCTGACCAAGGCATTTGACTTCACCAGTAGGAAAGGTCTGTATTCGATTCTGGCAAAGATCGCCTGTCCTCCAGTACTGCTTAGCATTATCAGGGCCTTCCATGAAGGCATGAAAGAGACCATCATGTATGAAGGAGCCACTTCTGAACCTTTTGAGATTCTTAGTGGAGTAATGCGGGGGTGTGTACTGACTTCAGTGTTGTTTGGTATCTTCTTTTCAGTTCTGCTTAAATTTGCTATCAGAACTGCTACAGAGTGTATCATTCTCCAAACTAGAATGGATGGCAACCTCTTCAAACTGTTGAGGCTTAGATAAAAGACCAGGTTGCTTAGGAAATGTCTAAGGGAGTTCCTGTTCACTTATGATGCAGCTATTGTGGCTCATGGGCAACAAGAACTTCAATCACTCATGACTCACTTTGTAGATGCTTGTACGGAATTTAGACTCACAATTAGTTTAAAGAAGACCCAGGTGATGGACCAACATGTGGGCAATGAGCCATCATTCAAGGTGAGCGACTATGAGCCGGAGGTTGTCCATGAGTTCTTTTACCTAGGCTCTACAATCTCTGACTACTTGTCACTTCAAAGTGAGAGCAAACAGAGGATTGGAAAACCCCCCACAACATTTTACAGGCTGACAAAGAGAGTATGGGCTAATAATAAGCTCACTTAGTACACCAAGGTGCAGGTTTATACAGCCTGTGTTTTGAGCACATTACTGTATGCCAGTGAGACATGGACTCTGTGATCAATGCAAGAGCAGCAGCTCAATGTATTCCATATGCGCTGCCTTAGGTGCATACTTGGTATCTCAAGGCAGGACAAGATCCCTAACTGCACAGTACTTGAGAGGACTGGCACCAACTCCATATTCACCCTCCTGAAACAGAGACGTATGCCCTGGTTGGGTCATGTCTCACACATGATGGATGGTCAAATACTGCAAAACCTCCTTTTTGGAGAGCTGGAGTCTGGAAAGAGGCCGAAAGGGTGACCCAAATTGTGCTACAAGGACATATGCAAGCATGACCTCAGTGCTGTCTCCATCAGTGTGAACACCTGGTATTCTATCTCCTCAGACAAGATTGCCTGGAAATGAAAAGTGAAGGAAGCTCTGACTATGTATGAAACCACCTTACCAAGGAGAGCAGAGGATAAGAGAGTGCTCAGGAAGATCCATGCCCATGATACCAGACTGACATCTGCCAGGACTGCCACTCCAAGACTGGATTGCACCACCACAGAAGATGCTCCTCAAATCAATCCAACAGAGGCACAAACTAATGATCCTTTGGGATCAAAGAATGCCTACAAAACTGAACAGCATGAAATCTATGAGTTTACTGTTAGTATTTTAATTATGGATATATTATTTAGCTTGCTTTTTTGCAGGCATACAGGTATGAAATGCATTGTGTTTGGTCTACAATGCTTTGTCTAACACTTAGTGCAGATGAGTAAGGCAATGAGCTGCCAAAGAGCTGGCTTCTGTAGTACAGTGTTTGATTCCTCTCAGCCTTCATTTGTCATCTGTATGACTCTAGCCAAAGTCACCCGACAGTACTCCAGGGCTACTCCTGAAAAGGGACAATTGTGTCCAGTGGGCTGTCTCAAGCCATTAGAAAATGAAAATTGTCTTCTAAATGCTTGCACCCTTCATATAGCTGCTAATAAGTGCTTTACTGCATGCTATTTTGTTATGAATCTCAGCATGTCTCTTGTAGTTTAATGAGTTGTCAGATCCATTTTCATGGGTTGTCAGATCCATATGAAATGTGAGTTTCAAGAGAGGTTTACAGTTTCCCATGCTAAGTCTGTTTTCCATGTGAGAGAGTTCTTTTTAGAAAATGCCTGTCATTGGTTTTGCTGTGAAATTTGAACTAAAAGTTTTAAATGAAATGCAAATCTCTGCGATAATTGTAAAACTAAAGAAGAAAATAGTATACACACTCACAGGTTTAAATAGCATTTAATAGTAGTTTCTAGAGACAACCAAGCAATGGGATATTAGTAGGGCTGGTGGGGGCCTGGGACATTTGCCTGTATAGTTCCTCCTTGGACTATGATCCACCTCTATTGACACTGGAAGAATATGCTACAACAATGCATCATTATCAGTCATTCTGATGGGTCAGACCTGTATTGCGCGATGTCAGAGGGGGTAATTATTAATGATGACAGGGAAGACAGAGAAGTGTCCTGCTGGCATGTTAATCCCCCCACCAAAAAAATAGCTGTTTGTATGCAGTAATATTTATGATTTTAGTATGACTTGTGGATTGTTGAACAAAAGCTGCTGCAGCATCCATATTGTCTTTGTTTTGGTTTATTACTTGTACTAAATAATTAATTAATTCATTAATAAGTCTAGCTTGTGTAATATTGTCTAAACATGTTGCATTTTAGTAATATCTTTTTGCAATATCTTTTTTACAGCCACTAACAACTGTGAAGGGGTTGACATTCATCAGGTCATATAGTCTGCATTAATTGAAGTGATGCTTAGAACTCTGATCTGCATCATCTATTATGCAGTCTTTGTGACATATTACTGTGATAGTCTTATCTACAAGACCAGATTGTGAAGGATTTCTGCACTTAGTTTAAAAGTGCTACTTTGTTTGTCAGTTTGTGCAAACAACTAAAACTCTGTCTTCTTAATGAACTGTTTCCTGTACCAAGAGTGCATGGTTTGAATCTTTCCACCTTAATTTATCTAATCTGTGACTGTAGACAAAACACTTAACCATATAATGCTTTGGGGTTATTGTGAATTTGGGCTAGGCTCTTTAATAGACTCTTGGATTGCAGTAACTAACAATAAACCTATGGCTTTCTTTTGCCAGCCATTTCCTATTGCATAGCTGATCTAATTCAGGAAATGTTATGGCAATATCATCAGCATGCCAAGTTTTTAATGCAGCACAGGTCATTTATTATTTAAGGACAGCAGACAAAGCATTTGTAGATGACACAGTGAAATAAAAAGTTGTTTTTTAATAGCAGCCTTTGTATTAATAATAGTTCTGTTCAGTGTGAAATTATCCAGATAACTTTTATTTCTGCAGAGACTGTGCATATATCATTTGTTATTAGATGGTTAATATTTCTTTTTTTCCTCATCATAAATATTCTTCTATTTAAACTATGTGACACATGGTTGGGTCTTATGCTGTGATCTTACTTTATGGAATTCCATGTAGTTCATCCAAAACTGCCAATAAAATACATGTTTTTTTCTTCAAAACAATAAGTGGTGTACACAGTCAACAAAGTGGCTATACCTGCTCCCTAATGAAATGTCGCCATTTGAAATGCTGAGTGATGATAAGTTGAAGAGAAAAAAAGACTGAAAACACAGAAGAGTGAATCTCAAAAATTACTCTTCTCAATAAAACCTCTTTTTGCAAGCTCCCTCCTCCACAACTCCCAAACTTAGTTAATTCTGAAATTGTCATACCTCATAGAAAAGGTAATATTTTGAGAAATGGCATCTCAGACTTAGTATATGTAAGTCTATTCTTTCAGCCATTCAGTCTCTGTATTTTGGGACTCGCTCTAGTTGCTGGTGGGAGTGGGGACTATCTATGGATGAAACTATTTTGTGCTCTTATCATCATTTGGCTTTGTGTGACTAGTGCGCATGTGTGTAGATTAAGCAGGAATGCTTTACTATGGATACTGTGTATTTGTAAGAAACTAATTTGAAATATGTTACTTTTGTCATTATCACTGATATTCATTTTTTGAAAGAGTTATCTGAGGAGGATGCAGTCAACAATGTAGCTATACTTGCTGGGTTTGGAGGCTGTCTGTGGATAAAATGATTGACCCTGCTGAGCTAATAAAGCTAAAAAAATCATTAGCCTGTCTTTGTACGACTAGTGTGTGTTTGTGTAAAGTAAAGTGGAATACTTTAGTGTGACCATTTTTATCACAATCAGCCATATAATGCATATAAGGTCAATTAAGTGCAGGGACTGATGAGTATGGATACTGATGAATTGTGTTGTTGTTGTGTCTTTCGGCTTTTCCCGGTTAGGGGTCGCCACAGCGGAACTCCGGTCCGCTAATGATTGGTAGTTGATTTTTACGTGCCGGGTTACCAGCCCTGATACATAACCTTCAACGAAGGTATGCCCATTCACGCATGTCTCCAGGCAGAAGACGCTCTAGCTGAGAATTGAACCGGACAGCGTCTTATTGTGAGGCAACAATGCTACCGCAGCACCACCACCGCGATATGGATACTGATGAATTGTAATGACAGCAATTTGAGTTGCTTTTTATGGTTGAAATGTTTTGAAATGAGTAGTTTTGTCATAATTGATGCATACATTTTGTTTCACTGCTTACTGGAAAAAATGTTGAAAACAACAAATTTAAAACACATTCTAACATATGTTACTGTATTAAACAAGAAATATAAATTGAAAACAATTAGGAAGGAGAATTCAAAATAATGCATGCATTTTTGCATGGTCCTAAAATATGTGTGGAGAGCCTATATAGTTTGAATAAATCCTGGGGTCCAATGTGCACTTAATCCACCAATAATAGGAGGTGCCCTTCCTTTCTACCTTACAAATATAAATTCCAAAGGAGTCCTCTATGGCTGTCATTTGAGGGGGATGTTTCTGAACAAGAATCCCCCCTTGCTGTTTGAGCTACATAATCTACTGCAAGGTTTTGGTCTAAGACATAAGCTATTTTTCACGTTCATTTTCACTAAAGAGAACCTAAATATTTTTATTTACATGCAACATTTTAAACAGATAATGAAAAAGCCCCCAGATATAATATTTTTCTACTCCTTTATGTTCATGTCCTCATGTCGATGTAACTGTTGTCACACCAGATGCTCTTACATAAGTCTGGATTTCTCATTATAACTCTTTAAAGGGCTTGTTTAGCTTATGTTGTTTTTTTTCTTACAGAAAACTTCTTATTTAAGTTCTTAAACAGTGCAAACAGAATGAAATCTGTACTCTGAATCACTCCACTGAAAATCATGGAAGTATTTTTGCCTTTTCTTTAAAACAATTGCACATTTTGGAACCAAAGTAAATATTGCAAGTATTTTTCCAAGAGGTGTCATTATGTAAATCTAAGTCTGAAAGTACTATTTTGTAGATAAAAGTAATAGCATAATGAAAAGTGAAAATAATTTAGGGAACAGGTTTATGTGAATGTGCATCAGTAACGTGCTTCACCTACAGAAGTTCACTAAGAAATATAAAGTACATTTTACATCACACCAACTAATACTGCTTCGAAGAACACTTTGTTCAAATCTGGCAATGGATAGGAAGTTGTCTGAATGTTTTGGTTGAACAGCAGTGTTTTAAATGAGAGAGACTGCATATCAGTGTAATGTAGAAAATGTCCAATGTATATAGTTCAAGGAAAATGTGAAATAGGTGCTCTGTGTAGCATGAGGTAGGGGTGTAGTAGTGTTCTGGCTTTAGCTTATTTTCAGTGGAATTGATTTTGACTGTGTTGTATGACTATATGCTGTTCAATGAATGTGATATTCATTCATTCATGTGTCATATAGGACAGCCTTTTGATATTTCAAGACTTGTAACTGTGATCCCTGTAACAGTGAGAATGAAAGAGGAAAAATAGAGACTTATATACCAAGTCCAATGCTGCCATTTCCCGGAGTATTCCATTTCTCTGAGAATAATGATCTTGGCATTGGTGTGTGTGTGTGTGTGTGTGTGTGTATGTGTGTGTGTGTGTGTGTGTGTGTGTGTGTGTGTGTGTATATATTGGTATGGAAGGCATGCAAACAACTTTTAAGGGAGGACAGAGAATTTCACTGTTCTCTGTGTTTTTGTACTTTATTTTTCATTTTTGATAGTGCCGGGATTGCAGTTATCAGTCTCAGAGTTACAACAGGGTACCATTGTATGATTGATATCTATATATATATATATATATATATATATATATATATATATATATATATGGATTCACTTTAGAAGCTTGAATTCCCAAAATCTCGAACTTCATATGGTCGAGACCAAAAGATCGAGTTTTGGAAACTCGAACTTCTAAAATGAAACCCAAAAAAAAAAAAGTCAAACATCACTTTTGCAGGGGGGCTTCGCCCCCTGCACCCCCCACAGCCCCCTACTTAAATATACCAACTCCAAGATCGCGCTACAGTGGGGAAAAGGGAAATCTCCCATATTGCGCTGTATGCGGAAGCGCAAAACGGGAGATTTCCCACTTCCTGTCAACACCGCAAAAAAGATAAAAACATCACGTACACACAGAGCGTACAAGAAGCCTTGCCTCTGTGTGAACGTAATGTTTTAAGGTAAGTAAAGTGTTATTTTTTAAAACTTTACATATTCGATTTACTGAAATGTCGATCATATGGTCTCGACCATATGACATTCAAGATTTCAGTAATTCGATTATGTAAAGTGCTTCTACATATATATATATATATATATATATATATATATATATATATACATGTGTATGTGTGTGTGTGTGTGTGTGTGTGTGTGTATGTTTATCTATAGGTAATAAATTATATTACTAAATACTGAATACTAGTTTTAAACACATAAGATGACTAATGCAAACCTAAAATTTCCTTTTGCAATCCTATAGAAACCACACTAATTATAAATACCATCACCACAAATACTAGACATGTTTCAAGTGATTTCGAAAGAGCATCATGTTTCTTTTCCAATTACAAAAAATAAATAAATAAATAAATAAAAGCATAGCTTAGTTCTCAGAGTTACTATTTAATGTGGGGGCTTTTCTCCCTCACTGGCCAATTTAAATATAATAACTCTGTAAATTGGTTAACCACAACCAACGGGAAAAAATCAAATTCTGTACTCAACCTTATGTAATTTGATTATAGCATTCAACAATTAAAAGACCATTTGATCAAAGGCATCAACAAACCTGCATTTAACTAATGCAGTTGTTGTCAAACTAAACCACGTAGACTGAGAAACACACACATACATACATACACACACACACACACACACACACACACACACACACACACACACACACACACAAACACACACACACACACACACACACACACTTCAGTGTAGTGCATTTATCTGAATGTATGGAAGGTTGACTGGCTTTTTGGTACTCCTGACTGAGCAAGTACACAGAAGGGCAAATGCCAGTATGTGCAATTGGCAGTATGGAATGCTACATTCAGAATTGTATTTAGTAATTTTTTACTTTGTATGAGCTTGTCTTGGGTAGTTTATGCTGGGTGTATGGAACGTTGTTATGTGAGGTGTTTTGGAGATTATTTGTTTTAGGGAATCATTGCTGTTATGGTTATCAATGTGCAGCCCAAGTGATTCCTGTACTGAGGGGATTTCTCACTTTTTGTAGCTGTTGCATTCATGGAGTTATTATATGTAAGTATGGTGCTACAGGTGACCTTGCCCCCATACAAAAACACTTGTTACTTGATTTTATTATGTTTAAGGTTGTTTGTTTCATTGTTTTGTGGTTCATTAATTTCAGGGCTTACTTTTATTTTGATTTGCACTTTTCTGCTTGTATTTGGGATGTTTTGTCATTTGCTGATATAATCATACACGTCTGTGTGTATGTGTGTGTGTGTGTGTGTGTGTGTGTGTGTGTGTGTGTGTGTGTGTGTGTGTGTGTGTGTGTGTGTATTTTTAGTGATTTGTTCCACTTTATGCAGAATATTTGCCAGTCTGTTTAAAAATCGGCTGTGTGTAAAATATCTTTAAAAGGTACACTGTTTAGTTTAATGCACACACATTAATTTTCTTTAGGCCATTCCGGTATTTAAATGACAATAACAGAAACATCAAAGACACTGACTGTACAATCATGAAAGGAGAGTCAGGCTCCAAACAGGAGAGTATATTAAATAAGTGGTGTGTTATATATACTGATATAATAGTGCTTACTAGGCCAGTAGCAGAGGCACATTTACAACATAAGAGGTTAAAAAATAAAGTACGCTTTATATGAGAGGTATTTGTGCTATTTGTGAGATGTTTACTATAGCCCTTTTAAGGCGCTGACATAAAGAGAAAGGTACCATGGCCCACAGCACAGGGTTCAATACACAGATGCAGCACTTAATGTTTTAACATTGTATAAGTCCTCTGAGAGATTTAGTCTAGCATTGCCTTATCAGCCTTTAGCTGTACACTACTTTATACATTTCATACCTTTGAATGGACTGTTTCTTAAGCATTCTCATACATCAACTCGCATTAAGTCCCCATGGAGAGAAGGGCTGAAGGAAAGAGTGAGATGTTTGTTGAAAGTACATCAGTGGATCTGTCAGAAGTACAAAGTGAATATTGTACTTACTGAGTGTTGCTGGCATACAGCATCCATACAGACCACTCCTTCAACCATGGGAATCATTCTGTCATATAACATACTTTGAAAATTGTTTATTCCAGCATAGCTGATCTGTTTTGGGAATAAGCTTTCTAGAAAGCTCAGAAATGGTTGGCTGCAACAGCTGGAAAAGTATGCCAAACAAAAAGTCTTCCAAGTAATAGTACAGTAGCCACAATAATATTAGTGAATCAAGCTTTGGATTCTACCAGCAAAAGGTCCTTGAATTCTTATACAAGCAATAATGTAAATGCAAAATACTAATTGTAGATAAGGTTACAAGGTTACAAGTACTTTATCTTCATTCTTTCGCTGGCAATTTTGACAAAACAAAAAAATGCAGCAAACTAGGAAACTACAAATAATCTATATGGAGGCTCTAAAATGAATATTTTTTACAGAATCTTTAAAAATTATCAATTATAATCTGAAAGAGAAATTACCAGTCTGTCTTGCCCTTTGATTGTGTACAGACAGTACAAAATCAGAAAGATACAGACTCTTAGGTATGACACAGAAGTTTTTTTTTTAGCAAAGATCAACAAACATCAACATTTCTTTGAGAAATGACCTTGGAGAATGAAACTATTAATACACCTTCTTTTGCAGAGAGAACTCTGTACCCCCCCACCTCTCATTCTAACTCCAAGATCGCACAAACCCCAGGGAAGGTCATATTCCCCAACCCAACTGTGTTGACAAAATAGTAGCTGGCATTCATAACATTTGACAACAGCAAATTAACCACACAGCTTGTAGCAACCACCAAAGATTTATTGAGCAAAAACAGCAGTCAGGACTGCTGTTTTTGTTCAATAGATCTTTGGTGGTTGCTACAAGCTGTGTGGTTTATATTGGATTTGTGTGCTCCCTGGACCTCCACCAGGTTTTGTTGTTTGGTTCCTGTTTTTTCTTCTTGGAACAGTAAATGAACCCACATACAAGTTGTGTGTGTGTGTGTGTGTGTGTGTGTGTGTGTGTGTGTGTGTGTGTATAAACACCTCTGACTAGGTATTTTGTAACACTAACTTTATCAATAATTAAAAACATAATTTTTGCAGTGGGGGTAGGGCATCCGCACAGCCAACATTATAAATAGAATTAATCTGAGATAACGCAGCCTTACATGTGCACCATCTCACTGTTAAAAATATCCATTTAGTAAAACAGAAATCAATTTAATTTAGTTGACTAATTCCATCAAGATGAAACCTTCTGCAATCAAAATCTTGCATCCTCTTTAATTTCCATATCTTATGAGGTTATATAATGGAAGGTGAGATGCCCATGCACTGGCCCAGCAATCAAGGAGCCTCAATCCTCACTAGTAACACCAGTGAGGGGCGTCCATATAGGGAAAGGATAATAAATACACAGACAGTAAAATACAATTTCCCTTAAGAGCACACAGAGATCACAGTCACTCTGGGGCTGGTTTCTCCTTTTCTCTCCTGGTCCCTAATAAGACTCCCCACTGGCACAGCTATAGGGTCCAGATCTCAGCCTAGTGAGCAAGCTAAAACCTCCAGCACCCTCGCTGTCCAACCAGTGCTTCATGCGCCTGCACAAGTAGCTGACACACACACACACACACACACACACACACACACACTTTGAGATAAGAGTTTATACAACCACACAGACACTCCTGGGGAAGGCTGGCACAGGTTCTCCATATGAAAGGGTGTCCAATTATACTGTGCAATATTATTATCCAAATGGTAAGTGCAACCGAACAGTCAAGACTTATTTGGAGTGACTTGGTATAGTATCACTATATACATGCAATGCCCTCTTAGAGTTTAATTATCTCTACACAAAACAGCCACAGTTGGAATGTTTAAAAATATTTAATAATAAATAAAAAAAACACAAGACAATACTTCTTACTACACGGTGCTAGTCAAGAGTTCAGAGATCACAGAGAAATACTTAAAATAATACAGTAGAAAAGTTCTGACATCACAGAAAAACAAACTCGTCTAATCTTCCTATTTCCTAGCTATATGTAAGAGAAAACACAGTTCTAAAGTCCTGCTTATATATAGATACAGGCAGGGTGAGTTGGATGTTCACAAGACAAATGCTCTTATGCTCTCACTCTATTCTGTCCTTAAATTGATACCACAGTACCACTGATTCATTTCAGATTACATCATTTCTTTCTGGTTCCCAGGCTAACAGACTCTCAGAGGTTAATAGCCCTTTAGATCTTCCAGCTGGTCAGGAACCAGAGAAATAAAAGAAATTATACATGCAAATTCTAGCCATTAATTCTGGCCTCAAAACAATAGGCAGAATGCCTTTATCTAGACATCTCGGCTCCAGGTTTTGACATCAAACAATTGACTTATCAGCTTTGTTACAGCAGAGTGCACTGTTGTTACATTTTTGCAGTTCCACATTTAACACCATTTTTCCCATTTAAGCGAACAAGCCTGTGGCTTATATTATTGTTTACAAATGACAGAATTATCTACAAAATTATATCTAGGTAGGCTGGCAGCCTTCTCCTATCTTCACAGAAGGAGTTATAGATTGTTATATTTTCTTTCCTTATCCTTTAACTTTTGCAGTTAAACTACTGTAATCCAGCAGCATATGCATGAAGTATAAACACACTATAAGAAAATATAAGCACACCATAATAACCTTACATATATATCTTTCCAGCAGTACTCATGCTATAAATAAACTTCCTGACATTTTTTTTTCTTTTGGCTGTTCCCATTAGGGGTCACCGCAACGGATCATCTGTTTTCATTTCTTCCTGTCCTCTGCATCTTGCTCTGTCACACCAACCACCTGCATGTCCTCTCCCACCACATCTATAAACCTTATCTTAGGCCTTCCTCTTTTCCTCTTACCTGGCAGTTCTATCCTTAGCATCCTTTTCCCAATATACCCAGCATCCCTCCTCAGCACATGTCCAAACCAACGCAATCTCGCCTCTCTGGCTTTGTCTCCAAACCGTTCAACCTGGACTGACCCTATAATATGCTTATTCCTAATGACATAGAACTATAATATTATACCACATGATAAAATAAAATGAGATTGAACTTTATCTAAGAACATGATAAATAGGTTAGATAAGTAATGGTATAATAAAATGCTACTATTCCCTGGCAAGAAACAACATTTAGTTCCCACTCATTTCTTCCCTTAAACGATACATAGTATGGTACAAAACTCTTGAGCTAGACAAACTATAGTTGAAAAAAGTATGTATTTGAAAGGGAAATCATAAATTTTCTATGGGACAAAGCAATGCATGAGAACAGTGGGGAAGCACAAGAACAATGGTCTTGAAGCATGAGAAACATGGGGCCTATAGGCCCTAGCCCCCCTCAATACTGAATAAAGAGCTGCAAAGTGCCTTTCATGCCACTTTACAAAAAGCTGTAATTATATATCTATATGTAACATGTTGTCGATGTTAATATCGACAGTTGCCATTTCCAAATATGCTGCGTGCCCCTGCCTTGTTTCCGATCTTATGAATTGACGATCACTTGTATGTCAACATTCTAAATGTCGCTCCTACCATATTCAAACAAGTGCTTGTAGTTTAACTGGCTTTCTACATTTTGATAGTAAACCGTGTGTGTGTGTGTGTGTGTGTGTGTGTGTGTGTGTGTGTGTGTGTGTGTGTGTGTGTGTGTGTATATATATATACACACACACACACACACACACACACACACACACACACACACACACACACACACACACACACACACACACACACACACACACACACACACACACACACAGATATGGATTAATATGTATGTATATGCATTATTTTTGCCCATAATATAGACTATTAGAGCAATATGTTTTGTACCACAAGGGAAGTCCCTGTTACAGCAAAACATTGAACTATAATTTGTTTGATAGGATGTGGGTGTTGCTGTTACAAAATGAAAAACAGATACATGTGAACATTGTACTGCAGCTATGCTTTACTGTATGTGTTCATAAGATCACTCATCCCTCTGGATACACCTATGTAAAACTTATAGAGGAACTACATGACAGTGTTAGCTGCCATTTTAGCTCATGTAGGTATTGTTATAGCGTCTGTTATAATGCCTAATTGGTAATAGCATAACAACTAGGGATGGAATCAGCCTATACTTTCCTGGTTGTTGCTCTCTGCAAAACTGGAGAGAAGGAAAAGAAAATGACAAAGCAGGAGAGAAGGAAGCACCATGCTGATTCATAGCAGGGGAGAAGGAAACACTGTGCTGATTCATAGCAGGAGAGAAGGAAACACCGTGCTGATTCATAGCAGGGGAGAAGGAAGCACCATGCTGATTCATAGCAGGGGAGAAGGAAGTACCGTGCTGATTCATAGCAGGGGAGAAGGAAGCACCGTGCTGATTCATAGCAGGGGAGAAGGAAGCACCATGCTGATTCATAGCAGGGGAGAAGGAAACACCGTGCTGATTCATAGCAGGGGAGAAGGAAGCACCGTACTGATTCATAGCAGGGGAGAAGGAAACACTGTGCTGATTCATAGCAGGGGAGAAGGAAACACTGTGCTGATTCATAGCAGGGGAGAAGGAAACACTGTGCTGATTCATAGCAGGAGAGAAGGAAACACCGTGCTGATTCATAGCAGGGGAGAAGGAAGCACCATGCTGATTCATAGCAGGGGAGAAGGAAGTACCATGCTGATTCATAGCAGGGGAGAAGGAAGCACCGTGCTGATTCATAGCAGGGGAGAAGGAAGCACCGTGCTGATTCATAGCAGGGGGGAAGGAAACACCGTGCTGATTCATAGCAGGGGAGAAGGAAGCACCATACTGATTCATAGCAGGGGAGAAGGAAACACCGTGCTGATTCATAGCAGGGGAGAAGGAAACACCGTGCTGATTCATAGCAGGGGAGAAGGAAGCACCATACTGATTCATAGCAGGGGAGAAGGAAACACCGTGCTGATTCATAGCAGGGGAGAAGGAAGCACCATACTGATTCATAGCAGGGGAGAAGGAAACACTGTGCTGATTCATAGCAGGGGAGAAGGAAATACTGTGCTGATTCATAGCAGGGGAGAAGGAAACACTGTGCTGATTCATAGCAGGGGAGAAGGAAACACTGTTCTGATTCATAGCAGGGGAGATGGAAACACTGTGCTGATTCATAGCAAGGGAGAAGGAAACACTGTGCTGATTCATAGCAGGAGAGAAGGAAGCACCGTGCTGATTCATAGCAGGGGAGAAGGAAGCACCGTGCTGATTCATAGCAGGGGAGAAGGAAACACCATGCTGATTCATAGCAGGGAGAAGGAAGCACCGTGCTGATTCATAGCAGGGGAGAAGGAAACACTGTGCTGATTCATAGCAGGGGAGAAGGAAGCACCGTGCTGATTCATACAGGGGAGAAGGAAACACTGTGCTGATTCATAACAGGGAAGAAGGAAACACTGTGCTGATTCATAGCAGGGGAGAAGGAAACACTGTGCTGATTCATAACAGGGGAGAAGGAAACACTGTGCTGATTCATAGCAGGGGAGAAGGAAACACTGTGCTGATTCATAGCAGGGGAGAAGGAAACACTGCTGATTCATAGCAGGAGAGAAGGAAACACTGTGCTGAATCATAGCAGGGGAGAAGGAAGCACTGTGCTGATTCATAGCAGGGGAGAAGGAAGCATCGTGCTGATTCATAGCAGGGGAGAAGGAAGCACCGTGCTGATTCACAGCAGGGGAGAAGGAAACACTGTGCTGATTCATAGCAGGGGAGAAGGAAACACTGTGCTGATTCATAGCAGGAGAGAAGGAAACACCGTGCTGATTCATAGCAGGGGAGAAGGAAGCACCATGCTGATTCATAGCAGGGGAGAAGGAAGTACCGTGCTGATTCATAGCAGGGGAGAAGGAAGCACCGTGCTGATTCATAGCAGGGGAGAAGGAAGCACCGTGCTGATTCATAGCAGGGGAGAAGGAAACACCATGCTGATTCATAGCAGGGGAGAAGGAAGCACCATACTGATTCATAGCAGGGGAGAAGGAAACACCGTGCTGATTCATAGCAGGGGAGAAGGAAACACCGTGCTGATTCATAGCAGGGGAGAAGGAAGCACCATACTGATTCATAGCAGGGGAGAAGGAAACACCGTGCTGATTCATAGCAGGGGAGAAGGAAGCACCATACTGATTCATAGCAGGGGAGAAGGAAACACTGTGCTGATTCATAGCAGGGGAGAAGGAAATACTGTGCTGATTCATAGCAGGGGAGAAGGAAACACTGTGCTGATTCATAGCAGGGGAGAAGGAAACACTGTTCTGATTCATAGCAGGGGAGATGGAAACACTGTGCTGATTCATAGCAAGGGAGAAGGAAACACTGTGCTGATTCATAGCAGGAGAGAAGGAAGCACAGTGCTGATTCATAGCAGGGGAGAAGGAAGCACCGTGCTGATTCATAGCAGGGGAGAAGGAAACACCATGCTGATTCATAGCAGGGAGAAGGAAGCTCCGTGCTGATTCATAGCAGGGGAGAAGGAAACACTGTGCTGATTCATAGCAGGGGAGAAGGAAGCACCGTGCTGATTCATAGCAGGGGAGAAGGAAACACTGTGCTGATTCATAGCAGGGAAGAAGGAAACACTGTGCTGATTCATAGCAGGGGAGAAGGAAACACTGTGCTGATTCATAGCAGGGGAGAAGGAAATACTGTGCTGATTCATAGCAGGGGAGAAGGAAACACTGTGCTGATTCATAGCAGGGGAGAAGGAAACACTGCTGATTCATAGCAGGAGAGAAGGAAACACTGTGCTGATTCATAGCAGGGGAAAAGGAAGCACTGTGCTGATTCATAGCAGGGGAGAAGGAAGCATCGTGCTGATTCATAGCAGGGGAGAAGGAAGCACCGTGCTGATTCACAGCAGGGGAGAAGGAAACACTGTGCTGATTCATAGCAGGGGAGAAGGAAACACTGTGCTGATTCATAGCAGGGGAGAAGGAAACACTGTGCTGATTCATAGCAGGGGAGAAGGAAACACTGTGCTGATTCATAGCAGGGGAGAAGGAAACACTGTGCTGATTCATAGCAGGAGAGAAGGAAGCACCGTGCTGATTCATAGCAGGGGAGAAGGAAGCACCGTGCTGATTCATAGCAGGGGAGAAGGAAGCACCATGCTGATTCATAGCAGGGGAGAAGGAAACACTGTGCTGATTCATAGCAGGGGCGAAGGAAACACTGTTCTGATTCATAGCAGGTGAGAAGGAAACACTGTGCTGATTCATAGCAAGAAAGAAGGAAACACTGTGCTGATTCATAGCAGGGGAGAAGGAAGCACCATGCTGATTCATAGCAGGAGAGAAGGAAGCACCGTGCTGATTCATAGCAGGGGAGAAGGAAGCACCATGCTGATTCATAGCAGGGGAGAAGGAAGCACCGTGCTGATTCATAGCAGGGGAGAAGGAAGCACCGTGCTGGTACAGCTGTCAGTGGGCGATTGCATGTGCAATGAGTAAACAAGGAACTAAGGCCAAAAAAGTGCTTTTGTGTGTGTGTCTGTGTCTTTGTGTGTGTATGGGAGTAGAAAAAAAGGTGATATGCTAGAAAATTAAATAAAAGAGTAATTTTTGTGTACAAAGATTCATCTAATCCAGTGCAATCACCAAATCTGTAGAGAAACAATTTGTCAATATAGAATGATTTTATGCATTTAGATTAGTTGGATAATGTAGTTAAAAGAGAGTTTTCCAACAGTAATTACATATTTCCTGATTATGGAAAATATAAATTTCAGACAGAATTCTATTCATGAGGTAATGATTATAATCGTGTGTATTTTCAACAAATGTTCTCTTTTATGGAAAACTCTACCACTTTCAGTTAGGCTTAACGTTAGCCTAAAATTACAGAAGCAAGAAAGCGCTAGAGTTTTGTCCTAATCAGAAGGTAGTGGGGAGGCTACCCCCACAGCTCTTGTGCAAACAAAGGCATAACAGGAGACACATACACGTGTTAAAATGTTATAGTTACTATTAAACAAATTTTACATGTTGTGATGTATCTATTAAAACAAACTAAGGGCAATATTACATCCCTAATAGGAAATGATGTTTAAATATTTATAATGGACAGTAGACAACAAGGAAACAGAGGTGCTGGTGAGATGTGTCTTCTTATTCTCCTGTAACTGCCTTGGCTGCTGTGTGTCCTTGGTCGCAGAGGGTTAGAGCTTTTCTCTCTACCTTCTTTCCCATACTAAGGGACCTGCTTGATCTTTCAAGACCCCTCCCTGCTTTTTTGTTACAACCATCCCAACGTCCAGCCAAGGAAACCTGTTGCCCATGCACATATATTGTGCTCCCAGCTTCCATAAGGACTAAGAAACTCTCTACCTTCTTTCCCATACTAAGGGACCTGCTTGATCTTTCAAGACCCCTCCCTCCTTTTTTGTTACAACCATCCCAACATCCAGCCAAGGAAACCTGTTGCCCATGCACATATATTGTGCTCCCAGTTTCCATAAGGACTAAGAAACTCTCTACCTTCTTTCCCATACTAAGGGACCTGCTTGATCTTTCAAGACCCCTCCCTGCTTTTTTGTTACAACCATCCCAACATCCAGCCAAGGAAACCTGTTGCCCATGCACATATATTGTGCTCCCAGCTTCCATAAGGACTAAGAAACTCTCTACCTTCTTTCCCATACTAAGGGACTTGCTTGATCTTTCAAGACCCCTCCCTGCTTTTTTGTTACAACCATCCCAATGTCCAGCCAAGGAAACCTGTTGCCCATGCACATATATTGTGCTCCCAGCTTCCATAAGGACTAAGAAACTCTCTACCTTCTTTCCCATACTAAGGGACCTGCTTGATCTTTCAAGACCCCTCCCTGCTTTTTTGTTACAACCATCCCAACGTCCAGCCAAGGAAACCTGTTGCCCATGCACATATATTGTGCTCCCAGCTTCCATAAGGACTAAGAAAGTATGTTCCACCTTGGACCTACCTATTAAACTACATTATATATTTATTTAGAACTACCTAGCAATTAGAATAACTAAGCTAGACTACATTATATATTTATTTATAACTACCTAGCAACTAGAATATCTAAGCTAGTGAGCAGGGAAACCAGCAGCAAATATTTTCTCCTCTACACCCCAATAGCAAGTTGCTTCTTTTCACCCCTTACCTACATTTATCTGCAACTCCTCTCTCTAGCTGTATCTAATACTATTACCTTCGTCCACCATAATTTCTGCCCACTAGGTGGTACCAATTTCCTATCTAGAGTTACACCTTGTAGTCTGCATTCCCTACTATCTGTTCTTAATACTTTTATAGCTCTTACCCCTTGACGAGCTGAAACTCCTCTTGCTACTAGGACCTATTCCTCTCACCACTATCCAGCTGTACTTTGTTTTCTACTCTTTATTCCACTATCACTCACTACCTCTCTCCTGCATTACCACACTCTACTCACCCAGTGACACCTCAGGAGTCTGCGGCTCCCTGATTGTCTCTGTAGACTCTCTCTTGCCTGCTTTAACCATAGACCACATCATCTTTACTATCTTTTTCTCCGCTCCCTTATCACTGCATTATGCTCACTTTTTCCTCTTACGACTCTCCACCTCTCTCTTCTCCAACAACCTTCACCTGAGTAGGAATATCCGGGTAACCTGCAACTCCTAGAACGCACCATAATATTCTTTGCCACTCCCCTATTTTACCTGCCCGCTCTTTCTGGGTCTCCTCCTCCTCCTCCTACCTCATATCCTGCCCTAGGGCATATAGTGGGGTAACCATTAGTGGCGCCATCTTTATTCTCCTGTAACTGCCTTGGCTGCTGTGTGTCCTTGGTCGCAGAGGGTTAGAGCTTTTGTAAGTGTTACAGTTGTTTTTCTTGCTTTGTTATTTAAGACACATAACTGCTGCAAGCTGTCCTTTCTGCAAATAGCAGAACAGCACTTAACTTGTCACCTGTATCGGCGTTAACTTGATATTTACTGTAGCTTCTTCTTACTGACTGTATTGCTTATTTATATTTTATAAGTTGTGTATTGGCTCTTGCTCTCAATTGTGGATGTTACCAGCATATATTGTGGATGTTACCAGCATATATTTACTACTCATTAGTAAAGCTTTATTTATACAAGCATTAGAGGGAAAGCATAGTGTTGAAGAGCACGGACTTGATACCAGTCAACTTGTTAATTGCTGTGCCTCCCACGTGGACTTACACACGCCGCTCTGCTTACAACAATGTCTTTAAACTCTCTTAGCCTCTCCAAGGGTTGTTAATTGGTTTCTAGATAGAGCTCCGTCTTACTGAAACAAGCAACTTCCACCCATAGTTTTTTTTTTACACATTTATGGAGAACTATATGCCCGCCTTACACCCGTAGTTGCCGCTAATGTCCCCTTGATAGTGTTTGAGTGGTAGTAATAGTCTAGTAGCATTTGCACTCATCTTATCTATATTTTTAATCTGCGCTACTTTACTGTCCTACTACCAGCTGAGAATGCAACAGTCTTTATATTTGTGTTCTCTTTTGTTTTCAGTGCTTTAGCGCTTATGCCAAGATGTTTGTTACTAGCGTCTTTGTTCTATTTTTTTTTCACCATATCTAGTAGCTTCCTATTACAGTATATGCAGTCTAGACCCTGTCGCATGGAGGCTTTCACCCTGGAATTGGCGGATACCTATTATTTCTATCTGAATGTGTTTAATATACCCTGTCCTTCCCAAGCACTCCCGTAAGCACACGCAGTTCATCCTTTTCAGCCTTCCTCGGTGACTAGTCTTGCAGTGTCCTATCTGGCCCTACAGTAAAGCCGGGTATCCACTCTCCCTGTAACCTGAGATCAATTTTTACCTTTTACCGATATATGCCTCTATGCGTATGAATGTTACCCTTGGACCTTAAATATCAAGTGCCTGCCTTTCACTCCCACTGATAACCCTCTAACCTGTCCTACAAGCCAGGACTGCTCTAATTTATCTTGAAAATACTAAACACAGTGGGAGAAATTCACAATTATCAAGTGGCTGCCACCCCTCACCATTTTGTGGTACTACTATGGATTACATTAACTCTCATGGACTGCCAGATTTAAAGATTAACATGAATTACATTTTACATGCTTTGTAAATGTTATTGTAGGAAATTCGTAGCTGTGACTGTATTTATCTGCTTGCTTATCCTATTTCTTTTGTATGTACCTGAAATTGCTGCCTGTAGTTAATAACCTTTGTATCATTTCATAGGCTAGTTTTTGTTTGTGCCAGGATATACCTGGGTCTTACCTAAATTGCTATTACTGTACAGCATATATTTCTTTTTCAAATTGCTTGTCATCACATTAAAACATAGGCTATTTTTGTTTTTGTGCTAGGATATACCTGTGTCTTACCTAGATGTTTTTACTGTACAGCATCTTATAATTTTTGATTTTCATCACACCTAAACTCATTTGTTTTCTTTCTATTCCCTCCTAGCTCTCTACCTTCTTTCCCATACTAAGGGACCTGCTTGATCTTTCAAGACCCCTCCGTACATTTTTGTTACAACCATCCCAATGTCCAGCCAAGGAAACCTGTTGCCCATGCACATATATTGTGCTCCCAGCTTCCATAAGGACTAAGAAAGTATGTTCCACCTTGGACCTACCTATTAAACTACATTATATATTTATTTAGAACTACCTAGCAATTAGAATAACTAAGCTAGACTACATTATATATTTATTTATAACTACCTAGCAACTAGAATATCTAAGCTAGTGAGCAGGGAAACCAGCAGCAAATATTTTCTCCTCTACACCCCAATAGCAAGTTGCTTCTTTTCACCCCTTACCTACATTTATCTGCAACTCCTCTCTCTAGCTGTATCTAATACTATTACCTTCGTCCACCATAATTTCTGCCCACTAGGTGGTACCAATTTCCTATCTAGAGTTACACCTTGTAGTCTGCATTCCCTACTATCTGTTCTTAATACTTTTATAGCTCTTACCCCTTGACGAGCTGAAACTCCTCTTGCTACTAGGACCTATTCCTCTCACCACTATCCAGCTGTACTTTGTTTTCTACTCTTTATTCCACTATCACTCACTACCTCTCTCCTGCATTACCACACTCTACTCACCCAGTGACACCTCAGGAGTCTGCGGCTCCTGATTGTCTCTGTAGACTCTCTCTTGCCTGCTTTAACCATAGACCACATCATCTTTACTATCTTTTTCTCCGCTCCCTTATCACTGCATTATGCTCACTTTTTCCTCTTACGACTCTCCACCTCTCTCTTCTCCAACAACCTTCACCTGAGTAGGAATATCCGGGTAACCTGCAACTCCTAGAACGCACCATAATATTCTTTGCCACTCCCCTATTTTACCTGCCCGCTCTTTCTGGGTCTCCTCCTCCTCCTCCTACCTCATATCCTGCCCTAGGGCATATAGTGGGGTAACCATTAGTGGCGCCATCTTTATTCTCCTGTAACTGCCTTGGCTGCTGTGTGTCCTTGGTCGCAGAGGGTTAGAGCTTTTGTAAGTGTTACAGTTGTTTTTCTTGCTTTGTTATTTAAGACACATAACTGCTGCAAGCTGTCCTTTCTGCAAATAGCAGAACAGCACTTAACTTGTCACCTGTATCGGCGTTAACTTGATATTTACTGTAGCTTCTTCTTACTGACTGTATTGCTTATTTATATTTTATAAGTTGTGTATTGGCTCTTGCTCTCAATTGTGGATGTTACCAGCATATATTGTGGATGTTACCAGCATATATTTACTACTCATTAGTAAAGCTTTATTTGTACAAGCATTAGAGGGAAAGCATAGTGTTGAAGAGCACGGACTTGATACCAGTCAACTTGTTAATTGCTGTGCCTCCCACGTGGACTTACACACACCGCTCTGCTTACAACAATGTCTTTAAACTCTCTTAGCCTCTCCGAGGGTTGTTAATTGGTTTCTAGATAGAGCTCCGTCTTACTGAAATAAGCAACTCCCACCCGTAGTTTTTTTTTACACATTTATGGAGAATTATATGCCCGCCTTTCACCCGTAGTTGCCGCTAATGTCCCCTTGATAGTGTTTGAGCGGTAGTAATAGTTTAGTAGCATTTGCACTCATCTTATCTATATTTTTAATCTGCGCTACTTTACTGTCCTACTACCAGCTGAGAATGCAACAGTCTTTATATTTGTGTTCTCTTTGTTTTCAGTGCTTTAGCTTATGCCAAGATGTTTGTTACTAGCGTCTTTGTTCTATTTTTTTTTCACCATATCTAGTAGCTTCCTATTACAGTATATGCAGTCTAGACCCTGTCGCATGGAGGCTTTCACCCTGGAATTGGCGGATACCTATTATTTCTATCTGAATGTGTTTAATATACCCTGTCCTTCCCAAGCACTCCCGTAAGCACACGCAGTTCATCCTTTTCAGCCTTCCTCGGTGACTAGGCTTGCAGTGTCCTATCTGGCCCTACAGTAAAGCCGGGTATCCACTCTCCCTGTAACCTGAGATCAATTTTTACCTTTTACCGATATATGCCTCTATGCGTATGAATGTTACCCTTGGACCTTAAATATCAAGTGCCTGCCTTTCACTCCCACTGATAACCCTCTAACCTGTCCTACAAGCCAGGACTGCTCTAATTTATCTTGAAAATACTAAACACAGTGGGAGAAATTCACAATTATCAAGTGGCTGCCACCCCCTCACCATTTTGTGGTACTACTATGGATTACATTAACTCTCATGGACTGCCAGATTTAAAGATTAACATGAATTACATTTTACATGCTTTGTAAATGTTATTGTAGGAAATTCGTAGCTGTGACTGTATTTATCTGCTTGCTTATCCTATTTCTTTTGTATGTACCTGAAATTGCTGCCTGTAGTTAATAACCTTTGTATCATTTCATAGGCTAGTTTTTGTTTGTGCCAGGATATACCTGGGTCTTACCTAAATTGCTATTACTGTACAGCATATATTTCTTTTTCAAATTGCTTGTCATCACATTAAAACATAGGCTATTTTTGTTTTTGTGCTAGGATATACCTGTGTCTTACCTAGATGTTTTTAATGTACAGCATCTTATAATTTTTGATTTTCATCACACCTAAACTCATTTGTTTTCTTTCTATTCCCTCCTAGCTCTCTACCTTCTTTCCCATACTAAGGGACCTGCTTGATCTTTCAAGACCCCTCCCTGCTTTTTTGTTACAACCATCCCAACGTCCAGCCAAGGAAACCTGTTGCCCATGCACATATATTGTGCTCCCAGCTTCCATAAGGACTAAGAAAGTATGTTCCACCTTGGACCTACCTATTAAACTACATTATATATTTATTTAGAACTACCTAGCAATTAGAATAACTAAGCTAGACTACATTATATATTTATTTATAACTACCTAGCAACTAGAATATCTAAGCTAGTGAGCAGGGAAACCAGCAGCAAATATTTTCTCCTCTACACCCCAATAGCAAGTTGCTTCTTTTCACCCCCTTACCTACATTTATCTGCAACTCTTCTCTCTAGCTGTATCTAATACTATTACCTTCGTCCACCATAATTTCTGCCCACTAGGTGGTACCAATTTCCTATCTAGAGTTACACCTTGTAGTCTGCATTCCCTACTATCTGTTCTTAATACTTTTATAGCTCTTACCCCTTGACGAGCTGAAACTCCTCTTGCTACTAGGACCTATTCCTCTCACCACTATCCAGCTGTACTCTGTTTTCTACTCTTTATTCCACTAACAATCACTACCTCTATCCTGCATTACCACACTCTACTCACCCAGTGACACCTCAGGAGTCTGTGGCTCCCTGATTGTCTCTGTAGACTCTCTCTTGCCTGCTATACCCCACTCCGTTTGCCATGTGGGCTCACTCCACTCCCCTACCCTATCCCCAATTTCCACCCACCCCCAGGGGTCCCACCTTTATACTTACCAGGCCACTCCCTGCCATTCCTATCAAATCATCTTTCACCACTCTGTACAAACCTACCACTTAAACAACCACTCACATACTAATAATCACTCTCCAATACCTCTTTCACACCCATTTAGTCCACACCCTCATTAACTCCAACCTCCTAATTTCCTACTATAATTTATCACCTCCTTCACCATGACCTTTACTTATACACTCATTTACATAAAACTGCCACTCCTCCTTTTACTACTATCTATCCTCTCTATTCCCTATACTCTCACTTACTACGAAAACCTACAATTCTCATCTTCTCACCAATCCCTTAAACAAACATTAATAATAAATCTTGAAATCCTTAGCCATTCTAACATAACATCCTCCTCATCCTATCTATCACCTAAATACCACAGAGTAGCTCATTTTACATTTACACATTAAGGAAAGCACAACTTAACTACACTAAACCACTGAAGCATCCATATAGTCCTCACAAATATCCACTCCTTCATGGGGACATTCATCCCAACCCAGGACCCTATAACAATGCCATAACACAACTCACCCCCCCTTTCACTCCCAGTAATTCACTACTTATAGCTCATCTCAATATAAGAAGTGTTAACAATAAAGTAAGCCAACTGCACGCTCTACTAGATACTCACTCTTTTGATATCCTATGCTTAACTGAAACCTGGCTTAAACCAGTTACAAAAGACAATGAAATACTCCCACCTGGTTATAACATCCTGAGGTTAGACTGAACTACCAAAAAGGGTGGTGGGGTAGCAATACTGCACAAATCTAATTTACAGGTCTCATCCATACAGGTACAACCCCCTCTAGAAACCAATGTGGAAATTCTTATTGCCAAACTCCAGCTCAATAATACTAAATCTATTAATATAATATGCTCCTACCTACCCCCAGGCAAAAACATTAGCATCATAGAAAGTATCCTCTGCTGGCTTTCTACATCCTTCCCTCAAGAAACCATAGTACTCGGTGATTTTAATATAGACTGGAACTCCTGTACCACTTTAGAACCCACAACCCATATAAACCTCTACGGCTTCTCTCAGACTATTACCACCCCCACTAGGATCCATAAACCCACAGGAAAAGAAAGTATATTAGACTGGATCTTAATAAACTGCCACTCTCTCTCTTACAAAGTAAGTGTCCTTCCTGATGATATTAGTGACCACTCACTAACCTACCTATGCAGACAAAAATCCTAAATCAACCTACCTTTAAAATCACCCGCAACAAAAAAAATTTAATCCAGTCAATTTTCAAACTGAGCTTCAAGCCTGTGACTGGTCAACCTTAAGGCACATGCCAATTCACAAAGCAGTATCCCATTTTTAACTCCACATTCCTACAAATTTTAGAATTCCATGCCCCCTCACGCTCCATAAGAACTAGATGCAAAGCAGCCCCATGGCTCACTAAAGAAACCAGACAACAAATCCTACAAAGAAACAAAATCTGGTCCAAATGGAGAAACACCAAAGACCCAATTGATCAGCAACACTTTAGACAACTAAGAAATGCAACCAAAAAATCAATACTTCAGGATAAAAAACACTATTTCTTCAAACTCCAACAAAATCACCATAGTCAACCCAAAAGCTTCTGGTCAGGCATAAATAAACTCTTACATCCAGGACTCTCTAAAACACCAACCCCATCTGGTCTCTCCCAGAACTCTCCAAATGAGATTGCTAATGCTTTTAACAGCTTTTTTACTGAAACTATCCAATCTCCAGCAAACTCCCTACCATCTCTCAGCCCTACCCAATCACCCTCCCCCACTACCTTACCACCTACCTTTTACTTAAAACCTATTCCCACAGCCCTCATCTATACTCTCCTTCATAAGCTCAAACCCGGTACCCCCTCAGCCGATCTCCTACCACCAGAATACCTTCAAACTGCTGCTAAAGCTCTTGCCTACCCCATCTCTATTCTTATTAATAGAACCATAACTGAAGGCTCCATTCCTTCACTATGGAAAATCTCTCATATAATCCCACTTCATAAAGGAGGGAACTCAACTGAACTCTCTAACTTCCGGCCCACAGCCCTAATATCACCACTAGCCAAAATTATGGAAAAATGTATCCACCAACAAACTCTTGACCACATTCTCCAATATAACCTCCTAGCTGACTGTCAACATTGTTTTAGACCATTCCACAGTACCACTACTGCTCTCCTATCCTTTACGGACTGTATTAATAAACATCGTAACAATAACATGCTCTCCTCTGCACTATTCATTGATCTCTCAAAAGCTTTTGATATGGTCAACCATCAATTATTACTCAATACACTCACCTCATTCTCACTTGACACACAGGCATTACAGTGGTTCAAGTCCTATATGCACAATAGACAGCAAGCTGTTATTTGGGATAATAATCTATCCAAGCATCTCCCTGTTACCCTTGGTGTCCCACAGGGATCTATCCTGGGACCTCTACTATTCTCCATATTCATTAACGACCTTTCTATTAATCTACCTCTACCTACCTGCATACAATACGCAGACGACTCCACTTTGATTTGTAAAGCAACCACCTTATCTGAACTCCAGGCCACCACCCAATCAGTATTTAACCATGTTGAAAACTGGTTGCAACAACATCATCTCCTCCTTAATGCCAAAAAATCAAGCTATTATTATTTACTCCAACTAACAATTCCACCCCACTAGATTTCTCTATTACCTCCATTGATGGTACAATCATACCTCCTGACCCAACTACAAAACTCTTAGGTGTATTGATTGACCACAACCTCAACTTTGATGCTCATATTAATGCCACCATCAAAATTGTAAACAGAAAACTTGGATCCTTATATAGAATAAAACCTTTTCTTACAACAGAAGCCAGAACTACTATTGCCCAGACCCATCTGATCTCCACCCTCTTCTATGCCTCACCAGTTTATACGAATCTTTCCAAAAGCAACCTAAACAAACTGTCTACTTCGTATAACAATATTGCCAGGTTTGCTACTGGGTCCTCATTTAGAACACACCACTGTCTAAACCTAAAACTTCTAGGATGGCTTGAACTAAATAACCAGCTAAAATTTCAACAACTCTCCATTACTCATAAAATACTATATCAACCTAGTAAGACTCCTATTCTCAGTAGCCTTATCTCCCCCTACACAAACCTTTCTAACCTTCGCTCAGCAAATAAACTACTGGTTACCTCCCTGAAATCCCACAACAAGGCAGGTGATTCTCTTTTCTCTAATTCTGTGGGGAAGGTTTGGAACATACTTCCCACTAATCTTACATCTCTTTCATCATTACCTCTCTTTAAAAATCAACTAAAAATTCACTTAAAATCACACCCAGACTAACCCCCCCACCACCATTACCTTTTCTATATCTCTCCTCCTTACCCACTTTGAAGTATAACAGCAATTCCTCACTTTTCCCCTTCCTAGTATCTTATTCCCAGCATGCTATCACTGGGCATGCTCCTTACTACTTATTCATTCCTCTGTTAACTCTTATCTTCCCACCTCATACATAAACCTTTCTATTTCTTCCACTTTAACTATAATTACTTCCGCTTGTACTTACCCTCCAGATTTTTTCTCCTACTTCCCTGTCCTCTAAAATTTCACCATCTACCCTATGTTTTACACCTTACATTGCCTTTTTATTGACCTTTCATAACCTTTTTATAGCATTTTTAAAGACACAGTCTTACCCTATATACTAATATTGAATGATCTATCCCTTTCTCTTGGTCATAATACTGCATTCTACCTTATTAACCTACTTCTCACAATCTGTTTATTTTTAGTTTCTATATAACCTAAGCTGATGGAGAAATTTTTATTTACTTTACATATTACATGTATCCTTTTTTCTATTGTGTTTCTTTTGTATTGCCTTGATTTTATCTAGTTTAAAAGCGGAGCGTTTCTCCCTGGGTCTCTACTGAAAATGGACATATATCCAGCTGGACTAGCCCAGTCAACAAATGTAAAATAAAATAAATAAATGTAGGATTATTCCATTGTTGCTTAAAACTGGAGTAACTCATTAGTCTCTCATGCTGATTGGCATTTGCTCTGATGTAAATGTTAGTTTAAGTAGGATTAGATGATTCAGAGTATTGTCAGCGAGAAAAGAAAGATACTCATCTGTTTGTATGCTCAGTGCAAAATTAATGTAAGCCTTCAGACCCAAGACCTTGTGAAAAATTATTCCAAATGACTGCGGTGGTGATGGGAAAGGCCTTCATAGCTGTGTCCATTCTGTATATCCGAGTATGGCTACTGATTACTGGAGCAAATAGCAAGAGAGCACATCAGTAAGCTGGAATAACAAATTCAAGTTTAAGTGTATGCAAATCTAAACCTTTCAAAGACACAAAGCAAATACAATATGTTTAAGGAGGAAGAGTGATATAAGGAAAGGAAAACAAACCATCAAGTTCTGTTCTGACATTTTCCTTCTTAAGAATGCTGTGTATGTGATTTATGTTCCATATTCTTTTTTTATTCCTTCATCCTTCTTAGGTTGATATAAGTGCTGAAATTCTTTAATTTCTTAATGTTCACCACCAAAATAAAAATGTTCTAATTTGAAATAAAAGTCCAAATGTCTTAAATGGTTCAAATGTTTTAAACAATAAATTAGAGAAGAAGACATGTCACTGTATTCATAGATGTGCGCATTCACATTAAGCAGCTGTGTGTGCACTAGGTTTAATGTCATTAGTGCAAGCCATAAACTTGTGAACTAGGTTTAATGTCATTAGTGCAAGCCATAAACTTGTGAACTAGGTTTAATGTCATTAGTGCAAGCCATAAACTTGTGAACTAGGTTTAATGTCATTAGTGCAAGCCATAAACTTGTGAACTAGATTTAATGTCATTAGTGCAAGCCATAAACCTGTGAACTAGGTTTAATGCCATTAGTGCAAGCCATAAACCTGTGAACTAGGTTTCATGTCATTAGTGCAAGCCATAAACTTGTGAACTAGGTTTCATGTCATTAGTGCAAGCCATAAACTTGTGAACTAGGTTTAATGCCATTAGTGCAAGCCATAAACTTGTGAACTAGGTTTAAAGTCATTAGTGCAAGCCATAAACCTGTGAACTAGGTTTCATGTCATTAGTGCAAGCCATAAACCTGTGAACTAGGTTTCATGTCATTAGTGCAAGCCATAAACTTGTGAACTTGGTTTAATGTCATTAGTGCAAGCCATAAACTTGTGAACTAGGTTTAATGTCATTAGTGCAAGCCATAAACATGTGAACTAGGTTTAATGTCAGTGCAAGCCATAAATTTGGATCACACTATTTATTTTATTTATTTATTTATTTATTTATTGACATTTGTTTACCGGGAAAGTCCACTGGGCCATGATAGCCAATTTTCAGTGGAGGCCCAGGGAGAAAAGCTCCACAGTAAAAAGTAGAAAGTACAACAAAAATTCAACATGGCAGTAATACATATAAAATTATAAATTGCAAAAAAAGCAGTACATAAATGTTTCATAAGTTTAAGTATTTACATAGAATGAAATGAACAGAAATGCACCATTGTGTAATCAGTGTATACATAGAGTAAGAGATAAATAGGAATATAAAATAAAATAATAAAGGATTAAAGAGAAACATTTGGATAGAGACAGAGTTTGAGATTTAATGAATTTCCAACTATTCGCTGTCTCATATCGCCTACTTAGAGGCGATCTCTGCTTGACTTACAAAGCCATGTCTGACTCAGCTCTTTTAGAAATGCTACATCTAAAGAAATCCCAATCCCTCCACACCACACGCTCTAAAGACCTCAACCCCATTACCATAATCAACAGAACATACTGGAGGCACAGGTTCATAACCCAGAGACTGCCCATGCTATGGAATAGACTTCACATACATATCAAGCAAAGCACCTCACTGGCCCAGAGAAATCTTGATAAGTGGATGGAAAATAGAAAATTCACCCCAGGGATCACTCCAGTGGCTCTACTCGACAGAAACACTGGGAACTAAGGTTGGGTGGCATGATGCCAGGGTAGTAATATGGTCTAGGCTTGTAAAGGCTCCAGGGCCATTAGCCTAGTACACACCTATGAACCTATGACTAAGTTAAAATGTAAGCAATGACTGAAGAAGGAGATTTCCAGTTACATGTCCATGTAGAGGAGAGGTGGCCATGGAGGGCAGCTTTGAAGATAGATGGTGTTGCTTGTGATTGGATTGAAGCTGGAAGTTTATTCCATATTTTGGAAATAGTCCATGTGTATAATAACTGACCTGCAGGAAGTTTAGGTTTGTGTATTTGGAGCAGATATTGGTGCTCAGAGCGGAGATGTTGGACTGGATTATACAGGGTGAATATGATGCTTAGTGCTGGACAGTCATAAGCTTTACAAATCAATTTATGAGCAATGGAAATCTGGAGAAGGTAGTGGGGGAGTGCAAGGCATTGCAATTGCTTCAAGGCAATACAGTGATGAGCGGAATGATGCCTGTGGTGAATTTACCAATTTTGTTATAGCAAGTACCTGATTTAGTCCTTCGGGAAGACTGCAGATTAGTTAATAAGGAAGCTCTGTAAGTTAGTGAAGGTAGAAGGTAAGATAGTGCTAGTGCTTGTTTGGAAGGGAGGGAGAGAAATGTGTTATGTTTGTATAGCATCCCTAATTTTTTTGTGGGTCTTGCTAATATTGTTTTGGATGTGGTGATTGAATTTTAGATTTTCATCAATAATTACTCCTAGTAGTTTAGTGTGGGTAACTAGCTCAATTTGGGTGGAATTAAGAGAGAACATTTCAGGTTCAGCTTTGTTAATGGGTGAGTTTCTCTTGGGAGTGAAGATTATAAGTTTGTTTTTTTAAGATTTAGGGAGAGGTGATTTTTGTGAAGCCAGGATTCTACTGAGGAAAAAAGGTAGCTTGGGTAATTTGTTTTAGAGTGTTTGCACTGTGAGCTGAGCAGACTATGGTGGGGTCATCTGCATACTGGATTAAGGAGCCCTGTATGATAGTTTGGTGGAGATTATTAATACATATGTTAAAGAGAAGAGGGCCTAGAATCGAAACTTGAGGTACCCCTGTGGGGTTGTGAATGAAAGGGGAGATGGAGTTCTGCCATTTAACAGCATGCTCTCTGTTAGAGAAGTAGCTATTGAACCAGTTAAGGGAATGTGGAGATAGGGCTCTACTAGAGAGCTGGGAGAGGAAGATGGAGTGGGAGATAGTGTCAAATGCTTTTGGTAGGTCTAAGAAAAGGGCTGATACAATGCTTCCTGTGTCTTGGGCTTTGTTGACTATACCTAAGAAGGAAATGAGTGCAGTGGGGGACCTGGACAGAACCCATGCTGAGTGGAGGAGAGAATTTTGTGTTGTAAAAGGTAGTCTAAAAGTTGTTTTTGAATGCATTTTTCTAGGATTTTGGAGATGGGGAAAGTATAGCAATAGGGACGAAATTAGAGATGTTGGTTGAGGGGCCACCTTTATGGAGTGGTAATATTGTAGCCTTTTTCCAGAGGCTAGGGACATAGGATTCCTGAATAGATCTATTTATCAGAATGCTAATGGGATTGGACACAGAGTCTGCAGAGAGTTTAAGACATTTGGCAGGAATCCTATCAGCAGAGTTTGTACAGGGCTTTAATTTTAGAAGTAGCTTTTTGATGTAGGCAGTAGGGATAAGAGAGAGGTTGAAATGTGGCTGGGTAGTTATATGAATGCTATTTGGTTGGGGTGTGTCAGTGGATGGAGAGATCTGGAGAATATAACAGGAAGTGTTTAGGAAGTTTTGAGGTACATAATGAGATAGAGAAGAAGCACTAGAGGGGTTTGGGACAGGACAGGAGAAGGTAGAGGTAATATTGGCAATGATGTCAATAAAATCTGAGTTGAAGATTTATTTATGTATGTATTTATTTATGTATTTATTTATTTATTATATTTGTTAAACAGGTTATGTCCGACTGGGCCAGAAGCCCGTTTTCAGCGGAGGCCCGGGGAGAAAAGCTCCACAAGCAGTAACAAAGTTTACATTAATTATAATTAATATAATGCAGTAGACAGTATAGAATACAAAACAATAGTACCCAATTATACAGAGTCTGTAAGCTTAAACAGCAATACTAATTACAAAGACTATTGTTAAGTTAGAAATAGTAATCACAAAGTGTGCTAGATACTAGCAATTTGTTCAAGTTTGTCGGGGTGTGAGTTGGGATTGAGCTTTGTGCCAGGGGAATGGAGGTTGTTAATGGATGACACTAATGGCATGCTGACACAATACTTCCATCAATCATGCACTGGTGTGCATAGTAGTGAATGACTGCTAAAATTTGCCTGTCTGTGGTATGTGCATATATATCCAGCAGCCTATAGGCGCAGTGTGCATACCATCCTTTACAGAACCTCTCAGATGAAGTCACATGGTTAAGAAGGACAAGCAAAACACATTACATTATATCAGTAGCACGAGATAAGCATCTTCTGCAGAGAAATAATGAGATTTCAACACTATTGAGTGACTCGTTTACTGTATTCTTCCAGAGAATATAGAGTGTCCAACACAAATGACTAACCTAATTTATTATCAAGAATGTGAAGACAGCTGATTTGCATACTACTGACCTTTCCACAAAATAAAGTTATTTGAAGCTGCTTCTTCAGTTGATTTACACAGTACTTGACTTTTCCATGAATGTGATTACAAAAAGCAAATCTGTTACTGCAAGGCCTAGATTTTGCCTGTACAGGTACATTTATTTATTTTATTTATTTTACATTTGGTGACCGGGCTAGTCTAGCTGGACAAATATCCGTTTTCAGTAGAGGCCCGGGGAGAAAAGCTCCAATTACAGGAAATAAAACAATCATTAACAATAAAACATAATAAGCATAATACAATAAGTACAAAGGTGGACATTTGTATGAATTTAGAGAAAAACACAAAAAAACAAAAAAAAAAAGCAGAACCACAATCTTTCAGAAAAATAGTTGGTTAACAATAGAATTACAAGGTAAGCAACATTCTGCAGTTAGATACTAAATAACATTCAAGATGTGCTAGAGAAAAAGAAAAAAAAATGTTAGAGACAATCTCAAAGATAAATCTGTCTACAGTAAAAATAAGTTTTATAGTGGGAAAGTTGGGAAAAGGGGGGAAGTTGGGAGTAGTGGAGGAGTAATTTCAGTCAGGATTAGTACAAGGACATAGCCATTGAGTTTTAAGATGTTCTTTGATATGTCTTTTGAAAAGGGATGTAGAGTCTAGGTTTGCTATTTCCTGAGGTAGTTGATTCCAGATTTTCCCGACAGCATTTGAAAATAATGAGTCACCAGCTTTATTCTTTGATTTGGTTAAGGCTACAAGGAGTTTATTAGCCGAACGTAGTGTGGCTAGGTTTTTATAGGGTGAAATCAGTTTTGTAAGGCTAGGGGTAGCATCCGGGTAGTAAAGGGTCTTTTGAATGATAGTTAATTGTTGATAGAGTAAGTGGTTGTAGAGTTCTAACCAATCTAGTTTCTTGAGGTTAATGCAATGGTGGGTTCTAAAAGGGGTAGCAGTAATAAATCTAATAATACTATTGTAGCAGGTAGAAAGTTTGGTGATGTTGTTTTTGGACAAGTTTGTATATATAGCAGAGGCATAGAAAAGGGTGGAGATCAGGTGGCTCTGGGCCACAGTTTTTCTAGCAGATGGGGTAAGAAAGGGTTTAATTCTGTAGAGAGTACCTATTTTTTTGTTAACTAATTTAATGGTGTTGTTAATGTGGTCATCAAAATTAAGATGATTGTCAATAGTTACACCTAATAGGCAAGTGGTCATATCCGGGCTAATACAGGTAGCATTGTTAGAGGAGATAGTGAAGAAAGGTGTTGGTGATTTGTGTGTAGGGGTAAAGAGAAGAAGAAGTTTTGTTTTTTTGGGATTAAGAAGGAGGGAGAGTTCCATAAACCATTTTTCAACATTATGGAAGACTGTTTGGGTGAGGGACTGGAGGGAGGAAACATTATTGGCAGCACAAATAAGAGTAGAGTCATCAGCATATTGAATGCAGATGGCTTGGGGTATGTTCAAGTGAAGGTCATTGATAAATAAAGAGAAAAGAAGGGGACCTAGGATTGAGCCTTGTGGAACCCCAATGTTTACTGGGAGTAAGGAGGATAGGTTGTTGTCCCATAGCACTGCTTGTTGCCTATTTTGGAGGTAACTCCTGAACCATTGAAGAGTATGTGAGACAAGTGAATAGAGATTTAGTTTGTCAAGAAGTATATTATGGTTGGGAGAGTGACCTAATGGTTAAGGTGTTTGCCTTACAAACACAAAGTGCAGGGTTTGAGTCTCACAAGGGATAATTGGCTAGGCTTAAAATGGCTCGCAAGGGCAGTTAGCTTAGTACTAATCTATGAACCTATGAACCATGTCAAAGGCCTTTGACAGGTCTAGGAATAGAGCTGATGAGAAAAGATTGTTGTTCCTATTATTATTTATGGCATCAGAGAAGGAAAGGAGGGCAGTTGTAGTACTGTGGGAAGGTCTAAAACCATGTTGACTATTGGCTAGAAGTTTGTTTTGTAGAAGGTGGTTAAGAATTTGTTTATGTATGCATCTTTCCATAATCTTTGCTAATGGGGAGAGTAAGGCAATAGGGCGAAAGTTTGAGAGCTCGATAGAGGAGCCACCTTTATGTAGAGGTATTATATGAGATATTTTCCATAGGGTGGGGATTTTTCCTTCAGAGATAGTCCTATTAATAAGAATGGATATGGGGTAGTCAATAGCTTTTGCAGCAATTTGTAGGTATTCTGATGGGAGTTGGTCAGCAGATGGGGTGCAAGGTTTAAGTTTCTTGAGAAGCTTATAAATAAGTGATGTAGGCACTGGTTGAATGTTAAAGACATTTGATGAAGTGTTAGAGGTATTAGGTAAGGAGGTAGTAGTAGAGGGTAATGAATTAGCTAGGGTTTGAATGGCTTCTGTAAAGTACTTGTTAAAGGCATCTGGGATCAGGGTGGAGTTATTGAGATTAAAGCCTGAAGGGGTAGGAGTAGTTGAATGTCCTGGTTTAAGAAGTTTGTTAATACCTGTCCAGAATTTTGAGAGGAATGTTGACTAGTTTGTTGTAGGTGAAGATAGTAATCCTTTTATCTGAAAGAGTATCTTTCTTAGTGGCATTTCTTAATTGCTTAAAGAGTAGGTGATCAGATGTACATTTGGTAGTTCTCCATTTAGCCCAGATTTTGTTTCTAAGGAGCATTTTTGTTTAGTTTGTTTAGTAAGCCATGGGGCTGATTTGGTTCTTATCCTAGTAGTGCGAATGGGAGCATGATAGTCAAGGATTTGTAGAAAGTTGGTATTAAAGTAGGCCACTGCTTCGTTTAGTTCAAGGGTAGTCATTGGAGACCAGTCACATGCTTTTAATTCAGTCAGAAACTTATCAGGGTTAAAGAATTTGTTTGAGTGAGACACCTTAAGTTTATGGGTAGTTGGGTTATGCGACTTTTGTCTAATAACATATGTGAGCATATGGTCACTAATATTATCGGGAAGAGTTCCTGGAGAGTACTTGTTTAGGTGGTTATTAGTATTAGTACATTGTTTTCTGTGTTCTTCATGTGTTCTTCATGTGTTCTTCATGTGATCCTATACACTGAGACAGAGTCCTAATCATTCTGCATACAGAAGGCATGCTCTGCATACCTCCCAACTGTGCCAAATTACTCTTTTTTTACCTAGTTTTGGGGTCCAAATAATGGGGTGCCATGATTCCCGAGTGGTACCCCTTAATTTCTGAATTTTTCCCTGCTTTTTATTTAAAAATTTTTTTTTTTTGCTTCTTGAGCTGACGTCATCACGTACGCTCTGTGAAATGGACTGCCAGCCTGTCCAAATTGAGCTCAAGGGCTCACGTGGATGTATTTTCGGCTACCCAAGCAGTGTTAACAGAGAATGGCTGCTCCAGCCAAGCAGGAACTGCAGAGGTATCTGCAAACTGAATTTGTTATCTTCTGAGGACTGCAGAGGTATCTGGGAATTATCAATCTAGGGACTACTATGTGACTGCAGAGGTATCTGTGAACGGAAATTTTATCTGGGGACTGCTGCATATCCTGCAAAGGTATTATCTCCTGCATTGATATTTACATTATCTCCTGCATTGATAGTTACGTTATCTTCTGCATTGATATTTACATTATCTCCTGCATTGATATTTACGTTATCTTCTGCATTGATATTTACATTATCTCCTGCATTGATATTTACATTATCTCCTGCATTGATATTTACGTTATCTTCTGCATTGATATTTACATTATCTTCTGCATTGATATTTACATTATCTCCTGCATTGATATTTACATTATCTCCTGCATTGATATTTACGTTATCTTCTGCATTGATATTTACATTATCTCCTGCATTGATATTTACATTATCACCTGCATTGATATTTACATTATCTTCTGCATTTGAACAGAAACATTCTGGTGGTGTTTACGTTTTACCTGCTAGAAACAATGCATTTTTCTGGTGGTTTGGTTAAAGAAAGTGCAATGTAAAATTGTTAAGACTTCATATAGATGGATAAGGTCAGTGGTTGCACTGTTGTTGACTAATGGTTACGTTTAAAAAATCTGTAAAGTGGCTAATGCAATACAGAACTGCTTCAGCGCTTAAGATTTCAGGGTAAGGGAGTAGTTTGTGGAACATTTAGAAATATTGATTTGAAATAGTATACGATTATTGAATTTTTGTTAATACTGTAAACGTGCTGTTAGGCCGATATTGCACATTAAATGCTTGTGTAAACCACTTCTCAAAGTGTATGATTAATAAAGTGTTGCTGTTAAAAAAACAAGCATACAACAAACAAATAGTAGCTATATATTTAGATACAATAAACAGATGCATCACTCTCAACTTGAGCCTGTTATCTCCAGAGTCGAGAATAAACCCAAAAATAATGATGGCAAAAGTTCCAAGTCAGAGTCGCTTTTAAATACTGATACGATTAAACTTGATAGCTGGCTGAATAAGAGACTTAACTTAGAATACATTTTTATGAAGTAAAAGAGATCTGCAATTATAAAGATTGACTGTGGTAATTCTTTGAGTGATTTTTTTGCAAAAGTGGTACAATCGCTAAGTTCCAAGTCAGAGTCACTTTTGAATACTGATACGATTAAACTGGAAAGTTGGCAGCATTAGAGACTTAAGTTAGAATGCATTTTATGAAGTCAAAGATCTGCAATTATAACGACTGACTGTGATAATTCTTTGAGTGATTTTTTTGCAAAAGTGGTACAGTCGCCAACTTTAAAAGGGACAGCAAATGTTTGAGCCAAACACAAGAGATATCTCAGAAAGTCAGAGATGGCTGAGAGGTAGATATAGAGACAGGTGGACAAATAGACGGATGGATGATAGACACAAGATATTCTGGAAAAGTTTGATGCAAAAATGAAACTTCAAGCACACTCAAACCAAATGAATGAAGTCCAAACGAAATAAGTCACCTCTCAGCCGAATAAGATGCAAAGATTTATTGTAAAGCAACACATTTCTGCTTTTCGTCCTGCTCCAATCGCAAAACTTCTTCAGACAAATTAATCACAAACTGCAATGCCCTTAAATACTTGCTAATCAAGCAATCAAGTCTGTTAATTGAAAAAAGCTACAAGGTAGTATATCCAAGAACAGTTTGCCACTTCTATAAAATCGTGTGAAAAAACTTATGTATAAAAACATGTGTATGAAGACATGTATATAGGAACTCCAGTATATAAAAACAGTGTAAACTGATTATAGGTTTTTATATTTAAGGGCATTGCAGTTTGTGATTAATTTGTCTGAAGAAGTTTAGCGATTGGAGCAGGATGAAAAGCAGAAGTGTGTTGCTTTACAATAAATCTTTGCATCTTATTTGGCTGAGCGGTGACTTATTTCGTTTGGACTTCATTCATTTGGTTTGAGTATTCTGGAAAAGTTGTCAGCTGTACAGCAAACAGTAGGCATTTCATATTTTAAAAAAGAGACTGCATCTTAACCACTTGCACACATTTGTGTCCCTCCCTTCACTTTTTTGTTAACTTGTATTTTAATAACCATATTATCAGATAGTATAAGCTCTTTGCTGGTTCCTTGCTTGGCACTTACAATATTTCACATTGCTTTAGTTTGCTTTTACAGTCTTGTTTTCCCCTGTAGGGTGGACAATGAAATAGACTTGACACCTTTTCAGATGCCCAAAGTGGGGCATTTTTAACCAATAATTTCATTAAACAGCAACATGCAGTAGTTTTCTGTATCATTCAGAAGAAAGCTGGGGAACCCTTTTCCTTCAAAATGATGTCATTTGCCATTTTCTTGTTTATCCCCTCCTCAGGGTACAACTGTCCAAATCGGGACTATCATAAAAAGATAGGAGTAGAGGGTAACTCTGCACTGAAAAATCTCATTTTGCAAACTGTCAAAAGCTTTTAAATAATCTGACTGAAAAACAAGTTTTTACACAAGAGAAGGTTTGTGAAAGCTTATGCAACCTTGGTGAAGAAAAGAAAAAATATTTCAAGAAATAAAAGTATAGACAAATAATATGCATTTCAGAAAAAAATTGAAAACAAGCAAAAATTGAAAACAAGCAAAAGTTTTTCCATATGGTTATTACATGATCCAACTGTGGGAAGTGAACCATGTAACTGACAGGTGCCGCTATTTCTTGTTCCTAATTGAAATACTTCACATTTTGCGCTGAAGTAAGCCTCGGAAGGAAGGTGTGCTGCAGACTGCAGTCTGCAGAGGAGGTTTTATTATCTCGCAGTTGTAATACTTACAGATGGTATAGGAAGGGCTTAGAATGGTGGTAGCTATGTTACTGATGTCCTATAATAATGTTTGTAAAATATGTGTGTTCAGCAAATTTTTAAGACAAATGCAGAAGTATAAAGAGAGCTATAAAGAGAAAGCAAGTAGTAGTAACAAAATAAGTGAATTAACCATGTCCCTATCTAATGTCTGTGCTCTGCAGATAAGATTAGCATTTCAACCTATACAGCAGTCACTTGCATAATGGCTACATCTCATTGCATACCTCTCAACCTCTTGACCCAAGAAATCTGGACAAAGCCAAAATAATGGGGGGACAAATGCCCAAAAATTGGGACAGATTTTAAATATTTTAACGAAGTGAAGCAGTATGCACATTAGCGTTTATGGTAAATGTGGCAAAATAGCCAGGTAATCAGACATTGGAATGGCTGTAGGGGGACTCTGGTGCCATATTTTCGTTGTCTGTTCTTTAGTTTGCTTTTGAAAGTTGGTATCCCAGAATTTCATTGGAGTGAATGGGGCTACATAATTATATATGCACATTTTATGTTAATCAGCATACAGATTTTTACCTATTTTTCATGGGCCTTGTCCAGATTTTTTATGTTTCCAGGTTGAGATGTATGATGCTCTGTAAAATTTGCTGGCTTTTCATGCTTGCAATCATTTTAAACCATTCTTCAACTCTCTATAGTATCTTGCTATGTTAAATACTCTAAGATGAAAAGCTGTAGAGGTCGTTACAGACAGCAGAGAGCTTAACAATGTGGGCATTATTGGAAAAATAACGGACTGCTCAGGGGTGTTGTCAGGCCTGATGAGACAGGCCCTTCCCCTGAAAGGTCCATTATTTCCATTATAAAGTCTACCCCAGAGGGCATTATTGCACTAACATAATGAGCTATCTGTTAAATTGTTTCATATATTTTTATTAGCACATACATTTTTATGTTTTTTATGTAAAATAACTCCTCTGCCTAATGTTGCAATTGTAGTTTGAAGAAAATATTTTATATCCAAAACATGTTACGTATTTATTGTCAACATACACATACACACACACACACACACACACACACACACACACACACACACACACACACACACACAAACAAGCGTGTCCAGGAATACTTTCTAGACTGAATAAATCACAGATGTCTCATTGTGATCAAGTGAATAAAAAAGTGAATAAAGTGAATACAAAAATAATGCATTGCAAGGCACTGAAATCCCCCCAACCCTTGCCTCTCAACTATCCCTGATTTTGCCTCTTATTTTTCATTAGCCCCTCATACAATGTTTGGTTTTCTGGTGCATCATTGGGGAGTACAGTCAGACAATAATGCCAGACATTAACCTTTCATATTTCTTATTGTTTTAACAAAGAGTGCTGATAGAAAGCTTCTTGCCTTGTAAATAAGTTATGAGGTATGCACCTCTGACACTCTCTTTTTCTCACTCTCTCTCTTTCTCTCTCTCTCACTAACACATACATACACACACACACACACACACACACACACACACACACACACACACACACACACACACATAATTCCATTATTTTTCATTAATTATTTTCCACCTCACTAAACACAGACATGCAAGTTGAGGAAAGGGAAAGTACAACAGGTGCTGCAATTATGTCTGTTAGTTAAGTATTTTTTAAACTTTAGTTATGTGTCCATTACTATTTGGTCATTGGGTAAGTAGGCTGGTCTACTGACCCTTTTCAGCCATGATCTCATTGAGCAGAAATACATTAGGATCATACTGTTCCAGAATATCATATACAGAAAGAGTAACTCGTAACTTTCTGAATATAGTGATAAGATTCAGTGCAGATGGGGTAGAATTAAGGAAGTATAGTCAGAGTGCAATGATTAATACAAGCAAATATTTGCATAAACACATATATACATATGAGATATACACATATACAATGCCACATTATGAGACAGAGAAAAGTTTCTCAAATAGATTCCATTATCTGTGATATAGGGTGGTAAGTTATCTAGCAATTGTTATGGTAACAGCTGCAGGTAGATTCAGTAAAGATATGTTCTTTAAGAGCATATTTGAAACTTCTAATGGTTTCTAGGTTTATTATTTCAATAGGTAGGTCATTCAAGGTCTTTCAAGGTAGCAGGTTCTGATTCAAGCAAGGGTCTCTCACCTACAACAATTTTAAACAGTGGATGTACCCCAAAGAAACTGTTGCACTGTGTACTTCTGAGTTCATAAGGGTTGTCTTGTAAAGTAGTTTCACTCTTATGGGGCACTGGGGGGGGTGACCATGTTTTAGAAACTATTAAATTAGTGTACTTAGAAGAAAAATAGCCTTCTAAGGCACTGAAAGCCATCTGGAATTTCTAGCAAATTGCAATCGTGCATCTGGGGACTGCTAAAAGAATAAATCTCCAGATCTAATTCTCAGTTTTGAAAGGCTTGCTCTCAGTGTGATTTACTTCGGTTTAAGGCCTATCTATAAAAAGGCTTACACCAGTGGCCAGATCCCAAAACAGCCACTGTCAGCTTGCAAGCATCCAGTTCTTTTTAGAATTGGGCCCAATGAGCATGCGGGCAGTATGTGACAGGAGATGACTAATTTTGTAACAGAATTTTGATAGAACAAAGAATCTAGTAGTTACAATATCTGCATGTCTGGTAACAAAGAGAGTAAAGTCAAGTATTAGGTCTAGATAATGCTGTTCAGTGATATTAGGTATCCTGCTCCCATTACGATCTGTTAAGAGAATATGAAGGATAGAGGAAACTGTGATGTTAGTTTTCTTATGGTTAATTAGTACCTTTTTAATGGTGGACCAGGTACATAATTTACAGAAGGTGTCCTCTAACTTGGTTTATGGCCCGAGTTATTTGAATTGGATTGCAGGAGCAGCATATCATCTGCATATATTATTAACTGGTAGATCTAAGGAGAACATGGCTCTCCTCTCCAGATTTACACAGAATGTCCAGATTTTGCCTCATATTTTGGTGTGTTCCTCATAAAATGAGTGATTTTCTAGAAAATCTCTAAGAATTGACAACACTAAATAATGACATACATTTGCGTTTCAGACTTCATATTCTTCAGAAAAAATGCATGCTAACACAAGTCATGTTATTCTAACAACTTTCTAAGTTTCTAAGAGCAATATTTAGAATCTGTCCCTATTTTTGGGCCTTTGTCCCACCATTATTTTAGGCTTTGTTTAGATTTCTTGCACTAAGAGCTTGACAGGTAAGAAGGAGAGGTCAGTGACAAAGAGGTCAAAGAGTATTGGTCCTCACACAGAACCTTGTAACACACCTGTGTCAACAACAACAGCAGTAGGTGATGAGACATTGCTGTAGACTTAAAAGGTTCTGTCTTTCAGATAGTTGTAAAACCAGAAAATAGGGTCAACACCAAAAATTAAGTTTTCTGAGTATACTGAAAAGGAGGCCATGACTGAGAAACCTGCATTAACGAGGTCCTCATTAAGGCTGCAATAAAAGGTATCAATGACCAATACCAGGGCTGTGAAGGTACTGAATATGTTGCAAAGGTCATACTGTGCATCACATAACAAGCCATAGTTATTAAAGTGGTTGAGTAGTTGTTTGTACAGAAGTTTTTTCAAATATTTTTGTAATAATGTACAGGTTAGAAATAGGTCTATAACCCCTCACCCAATTAGATGAAGTGACTTTAGGCCATAGGATAATTAACTACATGCTTGAATGCCAGGGAGAAAGTGCCTGGTGAGACAGAGGCGGGTTAAAGATACGAGTAAGGGGTTTAGTAATTTTTTTTTTCTGCTCTAGGCCTTAGGAAGGTAAGATGCTGGATTTGGATATTGAATAGTTAATTCTGCGTAGTAGGGACTGTATCAGCTTTGTTGAAATTTCAGAGAAGTGATTGCTGCATAGGAGGTTAGGGGATATAAATCAGGGGATGAAAGTTCCTGTTCTTTGTTGATGGGGGAGCAAATTGTTAGAAAACGTTTAGTGATGTTAGGCATAGTGGACTGTAGAAAGTGGACACAGTAATTCAGAAAAGTAGACTGGTTAAATGTTATTAGTTGATTTTTGGTTGTTGTAAAGGTATTCAATGTTCCTGTTAGCCAATGTATCTCCTTCCACAAAGATTAGGTCTAGACCAGTTTGCTTCCTGTTTACACCTAAGGAATATGACTTTTTGTATCTCCTTCCACAAAGATTTGGTCAAGAGCAGTTTGCTTCCTGTTTACACCTAAGGAATATGACTTTTTTATTATTGGTTGCAATTCATGTTTCTTTCTTTAGACTCAGAAATATTTGGTGCAGCTCAATATTGTGAGAGTTCCTTTTCCACGTCCTTGTCTGTGGCTTTCATTTTATTTGTAATGTTCTCTGTAAACAATGGACAGCACTGTGATCTAAGCCTTTCTTGTGAGTGGGTAAAGTGCATCCTGATCTTTGATAAGTTTTGAGTTAAAAAAGCCAACAGCAATGACAGCGTCAGTCATGGCATGCCAATCTATAGCACTGAGTCGATTACTGATATTTGGTAACCTATTATTAGAGAAAATCCTCCTGCAATTATCTGAGGAATTTCTTTTTTTCTAAAAGACCAAATGGATTTAAGGAATGAGTGGTAACTCAGCACATCAGGAAGTATTTCATTGTGGCACTACCTATTTAGTATGTTGGTCATTGTTTGGTCAAGCGTAGAACTACAAATAGTACTTGCATCAGTCTGATCATTATTTGGGCCATTTGGTTAGACTATTGCAACATTTTGTACAGAGGAACAGACTCTTTCCTTACAGCATTGATATTGAAATCCCCAAGAGTTAATGTATTTTTATGTTTAGCTTTAAGAAACATATTTTGTATTATATTTTGTAAAACAGAAATAGGATGATGGTGATATGGAAACTGTTGCAATCCACATATGAGTATGTCCACCTAATGTGATATGTGAGACCACTTACTCAGGACACTTAGCACCTGTAGTATGATAATTAATGCAACCATCAATGGTAACAGAAGTATTCCTTTTTATTAGAACTGAGGCCCTGCCATCAGATCTGGGACCTGGCCTTTTAGTATTGTATTTATAAAGTAGTCACCTTGTATAAATGTAGGGGAGTAGTAATAATCTATTAACCAGATTTCTGATATTGCAAGAACATGAGGATTTCAGAAAACACAGTCAGCTTTAAGGGTCTGCCAGTTACAGGAACCAGGAAATAAGTGCTTCTTCTTCAACGTTTAATAAATTCACAAAACAAATCACGATACAAGTCATACTACTGTTTTGTCCTTTAAAACTTGGCAACGGATTTCATCAGAACTAATTTATTGCTGCAAGTACCCAAAACTCTGTCACATGATACAAACTGAAATTAAAATGTTATAATAGTGATCTTTAAAACAATCAAATACAGTGCATAAGGTTCAAATAAAAATTCAAATCAATTATGCAAAGCTTAAAAACATCACCATATGGTTATTATACTATAAATGCTTTTTCGTATATGAATAAAGAATAATAAATATATTCAATGTATGCTGAAGCAAAAAAAAAAAAAAACACTATATGAACTTTGCAGCAAAAATAACTGTATATTATTTAATTAACAATAAAAATTAATATATGGAGATAAAAATATTAAGCATTTTTTTTTAATTTTTTACAATTTTGCTGCCCTAAGTTTTAGTACTGAGCTAACAGAGACATAAGAATATGAAGATTTCTGATAGCATCCATGCTTCAAGATTGGTCTATTTATATTTAAACGGCATACATTAATTAATGCAATTTTAAGGTCGTTATTTCTGATATGATAGGTAATTGGGTTCTGTACTTGAAGGCTGAGTTGAGGTGGTCCTGGTTTTGATTGAATATCTCTTGAATCTCCAAGTTTATGTAGCTAATGGCTTGCAGGAGGAATCATTTCCTTGTAACATAACTGAGGTTATTGCTGGCATCAGTGAGTAGATTATGTATTCTTATTTGCCAGCAGTGAGCCTATGCAGGGTTAAAATGACCAGATAGCAGTAAACGGTCCACATGTCTGATAGTTAGGCTTTGTGCATAGGCTAACTTGCACAGCCTACCTGCCACATAGACTGTGGGAGTGGTAGTATAGAGGCTGAAACAGAGCATGAAATGAAAATGTGGCTTATCTGCCCCCAAGGATATAAACTAAACTGACCTAATAAGACACAAACAAGATCGGCCTGTCTACCATCTAGGCTATGTGTATAAGTTAAGTTCTAGAATTGTCTTATCTGTTTCTTTTACTGTATGGCTTATAACTCTATGCCAACAATCTAGGCAGTTATGCTTCCTGGAATTATAGGCTACACAGTAAAAGAACCTGATAAGAGAAAAAGGAGGGCCAGCTTATCTGCCTCCTAGGCTGCTGTGAGCAAAGGTTAAGTGGTAGAGTCTAACTGCCACCTAGATCAGGGGAGTAGAAATGAAGAGGGTGGAACAGTTAGGGTATGCAATGAATGTGCAGCCTGTCTGATATTAAGGCTATGAAGTAAAAGGCTATGGCAAAAGTAGAAAGGGTATAGGCTATCTACCACCTAGGATGTACACTTAGGTTAAATCTTTAATCTTTCTACCGCCAAGAATGCTGCAGTAATAGTACAGAGATTAAATAATCAAAACATAAGCAAATAGGGATTAAATAACCAGAACATAAGCAAATGGGTATTAAATAATCAGAACATAAGCAAATAGGGATTAAATAACCAGTATATAAGCAAATAGGGATTAAATAACCAGTATATAAGCAAATAGGGATTAAATAACCAGTATATAAGCAAAGACCCAATGTATAATGAGTGGAGTAAGATGGGAAGGGGGTCAGCCTATTTGTTATATAGCCTGTCTAGCAGATGGTTCAAGTTTAGGAAGTGGAGGTCAGAGAAAGGGAGAAGCAGACAGCTTGTCTTTCTTTTTCATTTTACACTTGCCAAACAACAAAGATGCATTGCTGTATTAATTGAGCATAAAAAATGGTGGTCATTTGTTGTTTTTTTTTTGGTCCATGTTGCAGACTTGTTTTTTTATTGGGTGATATATGTGCATTAATACCGTGCTGGAGAACATTTGTCCTCCAATATGTTATCAATGTATGTTTCACACATTTTCTAAGGATAAATAAGGACCTGAGACATGCGCAGTCCTCCACAGTTATGGGCAAGAAAAATTCATTAAAAAAACCAGCAGCTCATTGCATATCACATCAGAGGGTGCAACATTAACAATTATGGTAATGATCGGTCTAGTTGAATAATAGCTCCAATTGGTGGGAGCGTAATCTCACCACTCTGTGGCAGGCAGGCAGGGTAGGTATAGCTAAGGCAGTGTGCTTGTGTATAATGTACTGCACACACCACTGTGTGTCATTGCATCTATTTAAAATGTATCCTGTGCTGTCGTACAAGTAATGGTGTTGTAGATGCACACTTTGTTATGCCCACTAATTTCTGACAGCACTGAGTGTTGAAGATAACTCCACAGGGGTCGTCTGTTGATGAAAATGATCACGACTATTATAATTTCTTCAAGTTAAGCAGTCATTCTTCTGTATTTGCAGAAATAGTGTGAATTTGTGTGATGCTAGATGGAGTACTTTACTGTAGTTATTTTTAACACAATCAGATATTTAAGGTGTGCACCATCAGTAAATTGGCTGTAATCAAAGAGTGTGGAAATTGTCTGATATGGAAATGACTTTCCTTTATATTTATAAACATCAGCATTCTAATTAATAAGTGTCTTTCTGTGGTAGTCTGTTCACTATTTTAATGATAGCAAATGTTCACTGGAAGAGTGCTGCCATCTAACAGCACTTTGTTTTCAGGTTTGATTTTTGTCTGACTTTCGTTCTCTGTGGTGTCTGAATGTATGTCCTACCTCTATGTGGGTTTATCCATATGTTTTGATTTCTTCTGCCAGACCCACAGCTGTATAATGCATACCTCCGGCCATTTGTACTTTTGCTTTCATCCCAATTTCCCTTTTTTTGAAGGGGCAAGAAGGCAGGCACTCCTCCCAGACAGGATTTATTTATATTTAAAGTCGTGTCCCCATTTCATTGCAGAACTATTATTTTGCTATCTTTGAATATTATATCAAGAAGCTTTTAGAAGCACCTCACAGCATCTAGAACCCTTTAACTTCTTGGGGCCCTAGCAGCCCAAGACCCCCAGCCTAACATCTCCAGTTTTATTACAGTAGAGTCCTGGCCAGGTAGAGTGTGTTAAACGCATGTGAGAAGTTAAAACGTAAGATGAATTATGAAAAGCAAAACAGAAGTAAAAATCTGTTTGAATTATGAGGGGCTACAAAGAGTGGAAAATATCGGAGAGGAAGAGGTATTTAGGAAGTACAAGGTAGACTAGTATGCAACAGGAAAGGCCATGGCTTCCTTTCTCTAGGGCTCCATTCCACCTAAGGCTGGCTTTGTTGATGTACATCATATATCTGCAGTGCATATGGTTTGTAAAGTCACTATGATGAGAAGGGTTCATACTGAGGCAGTCTGTGGATGAAAGTGAGTGACTACATCTGTTGTCTGATTATAGACAATAGTCATTAACCTGCTGTAATACAGCCCAACCCCATTCCATTCAGCGCCATCTATTCAATTGCTTCCTGCAACCTCCCCTTGCTCTGAAGTCGCCAGCTGCCACTGAAACTTAGCTAGAGATTATCCTTACTAAATTTTTCACTTGATGTTCTAAGTGAGATTTCTCCTATATTTTCATGATGGTCTTTTGAAAAATGAAACCTGTACTTGTTATTGTCTTTGATAGAACTGCTAAGGCTTTTTCAGATCCTCTGCTACATAATATTCTTGCACTAGCAAAATTACAGTGTTTATAATCTATTATTTATGGATTAAAATATAGCTCTATAGACCACGCCATGCTACCCCTCAAACTACATTGCATGGGCTTTTCAGATTATCCCTTGCAATGCTTTGCAAACTATTTAATCAAAGAATGACAAGAGTTAAATCTTAGAAAACCTGTTCACAAACAGGAATCATATCTTCCAGGGTCTACAAGGCTTCTTCCTCAGTCGCATGCAATTCTTACTGAATGTGTCTGTGTACAAAGTAGGCAGTGCAGTTCTTACTATTTTTTCCTTATTACTTATTACATACTACTTATACCACCTTCAGACTATGCTTCATAATATTTATACTCACATGGAACCCAACCCAGGCCCAAAAACTCCCTTTATCCAACAACAGAACCACTCTCTCCCTATACTGGCCTGCACTATCCTCAATGCCCATGGCATCTGAAACAAGCTAAACCACATAAGTGCTTTTATCTCCTAGTACAAGCCATACATTCTAGTAGTCACAGAATCCTGCATCAAACTAGATTCCCCATCTTCTGACACTTTCTAGCCTCCTACAAATATGTCAATAATGCCAGACCAGGTATATGATCTGGTGGATGCTCTCTAATTATGTACAAAAATAACTTAAATCCAAAAATCATTGCCAAATGAAACTCCCTACTGTCCTAAATGAATTGTCCTAAAATTGTAAAATCACAAAAACAAACCACTACTGATTTCTATAGACTATTTACCACCCCCTATTTCCCAAAATAAATTCAAATTACTCATAACTAACATCCTTTATAAATGTCAGAAAAATAAAAACATAATAATTCTAGGTGAATTAAACCTTAATTATCTTGGTTCTCTTTTATCTGACATGGGTATCTTCCTAACAGAACTTGGTCTTCTTCCGCTTGTGAAAGAGCCAGCAAGACTTAATCTCAGATCCTCCAAACACTCCATACCTTACCTGGTTATTGCAAATATCACAAGCACTATTTCCAACTTAAACTTTCTGCCACCACTCCAAACACTCCATACCTTACCTGGGTATTGCAAATATAACAAGCACTCCTTCCAACCTAAACATTCTGCCACCACTCCAAACACTCCATACCTTATCTGGTTATTGCAAATATAACAAGCACTATTTTCAACTTAAACATTCTGCCACCATCACTAGGCACACTTTGCCTAATTACTTTTACATTGTCAAACATCCTATAAAACTGCCACTAATATTAAAAACAGCCCACTACTGGAATCATATAGACCCCTTGGATGACCCCATAACCAAATTTCTACTCTGGTTGCAAGACAAATTCTCACTTATCCACAGGCTTTATAAACCAATCAAAACTGAATGGCTATCCACCAAACTCCACTATCTTCTCATTATAAGGGATTAATCTTGGCAAAATGGAAAAAGAAACACAACTGACAAGTGCTCCTCCTCTATAGCCTTATGTACCTAGCTAAGAAGTCTATAGGGAGGCAAAAAAGAAATCTCCAAACAAATAAATTAATTACTCTCATATAATCCTACACTTTTGGAAAGAAGTTAATCATCTTACAGGAAGGAGACCTCCTCATGACACCCTCCCTAGAAACACCATTCAATATAGCATGACAAAACTTTATCCAGAAGTTTTCATTAAAGAATTTAGGAATCTTCTGTCAATAAATTCCATACCTCCCACAGATTACGCACTTCCCACCCCACCAGCATTCATCCCCGTCTTCCACTTCAAACATATACATCCAAAGATGTCTCTATTCTACTTGAAAATATTTCCTCTGACACCTTTGTTGGATATGAAAACATAAACCTCTAGTTCATATAACATTGCACAGATTATCTGTGTCTGTCACCCACATTTAAAATCTATGTTTTACAGAAAACATCATGCCACATACTTGGAAAACTGCTCTAATTACCCCCCATCCCCACCATAACCAATTAACTCAAAAGATACCTCACTCTTCCATTCAATAGCCATTCTCTCACCTCTGGGAAAACTTTTAGAAAAGAAAGTTTGCACTCTACTTTCCCTCTCTATCCCGATATATATATATATATATATATATATATATATATATATATATATATATATACATATATATATATATATATGTATGTGTGTGTGCATGTATATATACACACATACATATGGTTTACCATCAAAATGTTAATCACCTATCACTGAATGTGCATATTGTCGACTCCTTTACATGAAATTCATAATGTCAGTTTCTCAGAATGTTACAAAAACACTGAATGTTGGCATTTCCAACTGCTCCACACCTAAAAGCAAGTGCTAACGTGTGTAAAAGGAGGTGAGATTTTGCAGTTCGGAATATCGGTGTTCGACATTATCAACAGTCGCAGTTTAAAGTTCACATTAGTGCTGTCAATGATGTGCGATCGACATTTTGATGGTAAACCTATACACAGAAGTACTACTTGCTCTTTTGCAAACAACATGGGATTCTAGCCTATGATATCCTGCAAAACACCAACAGTGGGCTCCTTACAGGTTCCCTATTTAAAGACCTGACAAAAACATTTGACTTCATTGACCACTGTTTTCTCCAGAACAAATTATTGAACTAACTTACATACTGTCAGACACTTCAGAGTTAAAACAGGATCCTTTCAATCAGAATTTGCACCTATTACCAAAGTTGTACTACAAGGATCCATTGCTGCCCCCTTCTCCATATTCATTAAATATCTTCCTTGTGACCTCACCATCTTCAGCTTATTCTCTATGTTGACAACAGGGTTTCTTACCAGTCCGATCATCCTCAAGCTAATATTCAGTCTCAACTCAAGTCTGACTTGCATGAACTCCACCAATCATAAACTACTTCAAACCCCTCCAAGATCAAAAATGCTTTTCAAAACAACATAGAAAATTAACCAAACACCTAACTCTTTAACTATCTTGGACTTAAGTGGGGGGGCACGGCTGGCCCAAAGAAGAATGGACTCTTGATTAATTCACTCCTCATTTTCCCAAGCATTTATTATCAGCTAAATTTTGTTCATCACCCCTTTTTAGTAATTGTTTGGTAGGAAATGTCCAAGGAATGTTTGAAGGAGCAAGCAAAGCTGTTGTACCATTTTAGAAAGACCCCATCAGATGAATGTATAGTCACCTTGTTTGAACAGCTTTCCATGGTGGTTTCTGAAGTGGAGACTTATTATGCCTCTGTGTCTCCACCACAGGCTTGAGCATAAAAAATGGAAACAAAGATTGACTAACGGAAGCAAAGCATACAAGCTCTTCAGGATCAAGTGGAAGTAACTGCTGCATGAATTGTAAAAGTAAAAGAAGATATCATTGCCCCAATATGACAACTATCATGACTTAGAAAAATAGAAGAAGACGTTGCAATGTTCACATGAAGGGGGTTCCTACCTCTGTTGCAGATGAAGATTTACAGTCCTTTTTAGATCATGTTAATAAACGAATGGAATTTCCCCATTACTTTAACCCAGCAATGAAGAGAGTTCACTGAGTAGGACAGCTACAGCGGAGGAAAGAAATAGAATGGACAAGGTATGTTTTGACAATCTTTCAATCATCCCGCCCCAGAGATTACATTGTGTATTATAGACAGAAAAATAAAGGGATTCACAGGGGAAACTATTCTTTATGGCTGATTCTATCAAATTAGACAGTTGATGCTTTGTTTTAAGGCAGAGCTTGGGCATTTCGTATATAAAATTGCATTACTAAATCATGCAATCCTGTCAGTTGAAAGCATGAACCAAATGCACTGAGAAATGCCTTCAAAATCGTGCTGAGGAAACTCAGTGTGAACCACCATCAACCAAATGTATGTGTAAGTGTCCAAAAAAATGACAATAGTAGCAAATCGCAGTACTACACTAAAAACGCCAGTACTACACTCTACTCTGTCTGTTTTAAGTTTAAAATATCTGGTCACATTTTATCTAGTCTAATACAGAAAAATAAGCTAGTGACTTTGAATTGGCTAATTTTTTAAACAAAAGTGACACTATTTTATACTATTTAGACTGAGTTACTTCTTAAATACATGGCTGCATTTAATAATACTACCATTGTGCTTTGAAATGAGTTAACTACTGGGCTGCTCTGATTGTGTTATGGCCATGTTCTATGATTATTGCTGCTCTGCTGTATAGAAAATAAGTTCTTAACAGTGCTATATTCTACTGGCTGAAGGACCCTCTACTTTGCACATATACTAACTTATGTATCTATCATCAGGTTCTATCCCCCTCTATCTGCTAGACCCCTAAAAGGCTTGAACACTAGAAGGACACCTCCCCTGCTGAAACCTAACTGGAAACTTTCCTGCACTGTCCGTTGACTGAAAAGATCTGCCAAGGTTAATATTACCTTATCATGTCTGTATGTACTATATTGTTTAGCCATATGGGTCTATAGTACTACCAGTAATCCCTCAAAGCCCCACAATCAACCCTAAACTACTAAACTGGGTTACTCTTATATCTATCTCTAAGGATTTTCTAGTGAACATATCTAAGTTTCTAAGCAGCCCTAAAACTACAAAAATAACAGAAAATTGGCAGAAAAAAGCTTAATGTGTGAAAAGGCTGCAAAAAGTGATTACTAACAGTATACTACATAAAAACGGTATACTGAAGGCAAAAACAATGGTAAGAAAGTATTTAAAAAAACCACATTGTACTTATGTGCTTACACAGGTCCTACAGATCTTTTAGTCTGGTTAAGCCCCGCTGCGCTCGCCCTTGCTGCACTCGGGCTCACTCTGCACCCCGGCCAGCCCCCAAATTTCACCCGCCCCTACTAGTCCTAAATTTATAGCTCTAAAACCACTCCCCTCTTTTTAGAACCAATCAACAACTCTCCAGGCATTATCAGGACCATCCCTACCTACCTATCCTAATTATGCTTCTACTCAAGTTGGGCAAAAATCAAAGCTAATATCTGGACAATGCCTCTGTTATTGGCCATGAAACCTTTCAAATTAATGCTATTATACTGCCTACTACCCTTGATGATAATTCCATATCTTCTCACCACCTACCAAAATCTGTCCTTCCTAGGCTACCACTACCCAAGAAGCCAAACCATCACTCCAATAATACAAATTAAATTAGACCACTTAATAACCCCCTTACGACTAACTCCTTGGATACAAAACACCACCAACCCATTAGATCCAGATATATCAACCCCCAAACCAAGAATTACCTAAGACTAATATTTAAATTCCTGAAACTCACAATTAGTCTACATGACAACCTCACAAGGGATGGGGACATTCATCCAACCCCTGGCCCAACCTCACTAGTCAATCCTAGCCCCAGTTCTACTATTCCCACTAACTTACAAACTTTAGATAGACCTTCAAACTCACTCCTGGTCAGTCACCTAAACATTAGAAGCTTAAAAATAAGGTCCACCACTCCATGCACTCTTAGATACACATTCCCAGGATATACTTTGTCTTACTGAAACCTGGCTAAAACCATCAACAGCAGATAATGAGGTTTTACCCCCAGATTATAATATACTAAGGTTAGACCGTGTCACTAGGAAGGGAGGAGGGGTAGCTGTACTATACAAAATTACTCTAGATGTGACCTCTGATTTCACACAAAAACCCAGTGTTGATAATGCTGAAATTCTCATTACCAAGCTTCAAATTAATAAAAACAAAAGTATTAACATAGCCTGTGTCTACAATCCCCCAGGTAATAATGCAAACTCTAGAAGATATCCACTCTTGGCTGTCTAGTAACTACCCTCAGGAAACCATTGTTCTAGGAGACTTCGACATCCACTGGAATATTTGTTCCTCAGAATCTCCGACCATCCATGTAGATCTATATGGATTTACTCAGATCATATCCTCCCCTACTAGGATCAGTAAACCTAACAACAAAGATAGTATCCTAGATTGGATACTCATTAATAGCCATCCCCACATGTATAGGGCCGGTACCTGACCTGAAGACATAAGTGACCATTTTCTTACCTATATAATCAGGCATAAGACTGACATCCCCCACCAACCTACTTACAAAACAGTTAGAAACAACAAAAACTTTAACCCGGCTAATTTCCAAAATGAACTCATAGCATGTAATTGGGAAGTCCTGAAACACCTACCACTAGAAGAAGGTGTATTATATATCAACACCAAATTCCTAGCCATTCCTGATACCCATGCACCTGCACGTTCTATAAAAACTAAAGCAAAAGCTGCTCCATGGCTTTCAAAAGAAACCAGACAAATGATCGTACTTAGAAACAAAGGTTGGACCACTTGGTGTACCACAAAATCCCCCTTAGATCAACTTAGATTTAGACAACTAAGGAACAGCACTAAAAATCTACCACCCTAGATAAAAAAAAAAAAACTTTTATTGCCATTTGCAACAGAAGCATCAAAACAATCCACAAAAGTTTTGGGCAGGCTTAAATAAACTTATTCACCCAGGGCAATGCACAACTCCTACCCCCTCACATACCATCCAAAAACCTTTGGAAGATGTTGTCAATTCCTTTAATAGTTTCTTCACAGAAACTATCCAGTCACTAGCTAACAAACTATCTCCCAGTTGCCCAAATCCTAACGCTACCGCACCTAGTTCTCAACTCCCCTTTAACTTTCAACCAGTTTCCACATCACTTATGCATGCCCTAATCAAGAAACTAAAACATACCACTCTTGCAGCGGATCTCTCCCCAGCTGAGTATCTACAAAAACCTGCGGATGCCATAGCATACCCAATCTCTATCCTGATCAATAGAACTATATCAAAAGCCACTATCCCCTCCATCTGGAAGACATCCCATGTTATTCCACTCCACAAAGGGGGCAGTTCCACTAAACTATCAAATTACAGAACTATAGCTATTTTGTCACCCCTGGCTAAAAGTATGGAGAAGTGCATCCATAAACAACTTCTGAACCATCTCCATCTCATTCAGCACAATCTCCTGGCTAACTTGCAGCATGGTTTCAGACCATTCCACAGTACAATCATAGCCCTCCTCTTCTTCTCCAATGTTATTAATCAAAACTGAAACAACAATAAGCTTTCTTCTGCCCTCTTTTTTGATATCTCCAAAGCCTTTGACATGGTCAACCACCAACTACTTATACACACACTTAAAACTATTCCCCTAAATGTTCAGGCTATCCAATGGTTCAAATCTTATCTGAGTGGTAGACAACAGGCTGTACTATGGCAGAACAAACAATCTTTCCTTCTAACTACCACCCTTGGGATCCCTCAGGGCTCTATATTAGCACCCCTATTATTTTCTATCTTTATTAATGACCTGTACACAGTCATCCCAACGGCCACTTGCATTCAATATGTGGATGACTCCACTTTGATTTGCTCTGCCACCTCCACTTTAAGTCTACAGACTCTATCCCAAAATGTTTTTAATATTGTAAAAAACTGGCTCTGTAATCGACGTCTCCTATTAAATCCTAACAAAACGAAGCTACTGCTTTTCTCCCCCACTCATAAAGCCTCCACTCCAACATTTACTATAAAACTCTAACAATGGCACTGTCTTTGTCCCAGATCCCTATACCACCCTCTTAGGTGTAACAGTTGATAATAACCTCAAGTTTGATATGCATATTAATCAAACTTTTAAAAAAGTTAATAAAAAACTTGGCTCACTATACAAGATCATACCTTTCCTCACTCCACTAGCTAGGACAGTAATTGCCCGTACACATCTACTTTCAACCCTCCTTTATGCATCCCCTCTCTTCACGAACGTGAGTAAGATTGACCTTAATAAACTCTCTAGCGTCTTTAATCCTATTGCTAGATTTGCCACTGGAGCAGCATACAGAACACACCACTGTCTGAACCTAAAGAATCTAGGGTGGCTAGAATTGCCTATACAACCTCAGTACAATCAGTTATTAGTAGCACATAAAATTCTCTACCATCCTGAAAACACACCCATACTAAAATTATCACCCCTTATAGCAACCTCAAGACACTTCGCTCATCCAACAAATTACAAGTCCAAACCATCAAAAGTAACACCTCATCTGGAGACTCTCTATATGCCAACTCTGTTGGTAAAATATGGAATTCACTTCCTGCTGAGCTTACTTCAGAACCCATTCTAACCCAATTCAAAAAAAATCTAAAACAGTACTTTAAAAGGCAATGGCTATGTCCTTGCTCTAATCCTGACTAACTCTGGCAAAATAAACATGTGCAAAAGAGGTCTTTTGGCCACCCCTACATTGCTAATTGTTACTCTATAACAAATCAGATTTATATATGACAGAATGAATAACTTTTATCCTATGTATTGTATCTGTAACAGTGCTTTAACTTGTTTAATGTAACAGTTTTTCTGTACGTATATATGGAGCTTTTCTCCTCGGGCCTCCGCTGAAAATGGACAAGTATCCAGTCAGACTATCCCAGTCAACAAATGTAAAATAAATTAATTAATTAAATAGTCTTTATTTATAAACAGAAACATAGTTAATCGCTTTTTTCCCGATCACATCCATGACTTCTTCAGAACTAAATATTAAAACACTTACCTCTGATGTATATAAATATATATATATATATATATATATATATATATATATATATATATATATATATATATATATATATTTATATATATATGTGTATATATATATATATATATATATATATATATATATATATTTATATATACATATATATGTTCCTGTTGTTATAGCTAATTACATTTAATCAACCCCACATTTTTTAAAGGTACATACAGAAAAAAATCAAAGTGTGATACTCCAAAGACATAACCAAACCTATTACAAACAAATTAATAAATAAATATAGTAACTATGTTACAATCAATCTACTATAAATTAGCTGAGCTTAATTTTAAAACTGGTGTTATTGAAATATCATTCAGTCCTGGTTCCTTATTTGATTCCAAAGCCAGCTGCCACATTAATTCTCTATACTCAACTATAGGTACATAGGTTCATAGGTAGGTACTAGGCTATCTGCCCGAGGGCATTTGTAAGCCTAGCCAGAGTGTGTCGGCTTTCGCCACCCCATTGATTAATTAACTGAGCCATTGTCAAGAAGACCCAATGAAGTGATCCCAGGGGTGTATTTTCTGTTACCCATCTACTCGTCAAGGTTTCTCTTGAAGAGTGTTAGTGAGGGGCTCTGCCTAATGTAGTTAGGAATTTTGTTCCAAAGCATGGAGAGTCTCTGTGACAGGAATCTATCCCTCCAGCATGTTCTATTTATTGCTGTGGCAAGGTTTAGCTCACTAGAGTGAGTGGCTCGCAGTTACTTAGATTTCTTTAGGTGGAGCATGTCCATTAGTTGTGAGTTGGACATGGCTTTGTAAGTCAGGCAGAGATCACCTCTGAGTAAGCGATATGCCACTGAGTACAGCCAGAGTTTTTTCAGTCGGGCTGCATAGGACATATGTTTGAGGCCAGTAATCCTCTTGTTGAGGTACTTTTGTGGTCTTTCCAGCAGTTTGAAGTGTTTTGTGAGGTGCATCCCAAATGGGGCATTGTACTCTATGATGAGTCTAATGAGTGACGAGTAGAGGGGCACTATAACCTCTTTATTTCTAGATGCAAACCCTTTAATAATTAGATGGGCCACATAGAAGGATTTCCTAACTATTTTGGCAATATAATTGTCAAAGGAGAGATTACTATCTACCTGGGTCCCCAGATTTCTTATTACCTCTTCTGTATTAAGGGGGCTGCCACCTATGTGGTAATTTGTGGGTGTTTTGTTTTTCCCAAATGGGATGACTATGCATTTTTTGGCATTTAGCATGAGGCCATCACTTTGACACCAGGTGTCCATCTCAGTAAGGCCCTTTTGGAGAATGTCTGTGTCAGCTGGAGAGTCACTTATGGCTCCTAGTTTGCAGTCATCGGCGAACTTGGTTAGCCATAGTCCTCCTGTGTTTGCCTATACTTCTGAGAAGTATATGCCGAGCAGTAGGGGTCCCAGGACCAAGCCCTGTGGGACACCACTTGTGACTGATTTAGAATTGGACCTGGAGCCCGCTATTCTTACAGTGTGAGTTCTGTCTGTAAGCCAGTTGGCAACCCCATCTCATGATGCAGGAGTTTATGCTCAGGCTGGTGAGTTTTTCTATAATTCCCAAGTGGGGAATGGTGTCAAAAGCCTTGGTGAGGTCAAGGTAGACTGTGTGAATCACCTTCCCCTCATCTATGGCCTTGGTGACTGTCTCGAAGAAGTCAACCAAGTTTAGTAGGCATGATCTGCCCTTAACAAAGCCAAACTGGGTTGGGTCAAGTTTTTGGAGGTTCCCAATGTCTTTGTTAATGAGTTCCATGATGATGCACTCCATAGCCTTGCAGACCAGGCTAGTCAGGCTTATGGGGCAATAGTTACCAGGGTCAGTTGTGGCCCCTCCTTTGTGGAGCGGAATAACCATTGCAGTGCGCCATTCTATGGGCATGTAGCCTGTGGAGAGGCTGAGGTTGAACAGTGTGTTTAAGTGGGGGGTTAGTTCATTCTGTAGTTCATGCAAGAAGCAGCCTGGGACAACATCTGACCCCATTGACGCTGTGCTTTTTGCTTTTGAAAGGGCTGTTTTCACCTGTGCGTCTGTGATTTCCGGGACACTACACTTTTCCAGTATTGTTGTGGGCCCTTTTGGGGGGTGAGAGGGGGGTGAAGTTTGCACTGAATCGATCTGCCAGGATGTTGGCAATATCAGTAGGTTCAGTATATTTTGTGCTATTTTGCACTAGCTCAGAGCATATCTGTGAGTTACCACTTAGATTCTTGACAAAGAAGACTTTGTGGTTATCTTTCAAATCCTTGGCTATTTTTCTTTCAAAGTTAGCCTTGGATGATTTTATGAGGGACCTTAGTTTCTTACTGATACTGATCAGGGATGTCTTTCATTCTTAGGATTTGCTTTTTTTCTGAACTAGTTTCCTCCTTCTATTGTATAGCCTGTTTATGGCAGGGGTCCACCAGACTGTTTCCTTCTCTTAGGGGAGTGAGTCTTAGTTTTGCTAGAGATGGCATGATCCAAGCATCCTTGTAGGTGTTCATAGAGTGCATTTGTAAAGGTTCCTGCATCTTGGACACTGTTATCCTTTAGCATGGGGGCTGTGAAACGTACCATCTCTGTCTTAAGTAAGGTGAAGTTTGCTATAGAAAAGTTTTTCACTGTGGTTTCCTTGGTTGGGGGTGGTGGTGTGATGTGGACATCCAGAGTGATTAGTTTATGGTCTGATCTAACCAGTGACGGGTTGACCTCCGGTGTGGAACACCTGTCTCCCATGTTGGTGAAGACCAGGTCCAATATGTTTTCACCTCTGGTAGGGGAGTTTACCAGCTGATCCAGGGCATTTGAGTTGATAAATTCCAGAAAGCGCTGGACCTGGGAGTTTGTACTTGACTAGTTTTCCCATTTAATGGTAGAGTAATTGAAATTGCCCACTATCAGGGTGTTCGGTAGGAACCTCATGTTTTCCAGTGTCTCCAGAAAGGCGGAGTGGTGGTCTTGGGTCATGGAGGGTGATCTGTAGCAAGCCACAATTTGCATTGCAGATTTGCCCGATGTTAGTTGCACATGGATGATCTCAGAGGTATCATGCTCCGCAACTAACATGGAGGTGTAGGTATCCTTGATGAATATGGATACACCCCCTCCTTTTTTGTTTCGGTTCATGTTCTGTGGCTGAAATGTGTGGTATGAGTTGTAGCCAGGTATTGCTGGTGTGCTCTGTGGAGCCTTGAACCAGGTTTCAGTTACTGCACAGATGTCAGCGTAATACATACAGAGGAGTGCTTCAAGCACGTGCATTTTCAGATTTAAACTCATGGCGTTGAGTAGCATAACCCTCATTTTTTTATTCGTGCTGTTTACGGAGGTGGGTTTGACTTTTGAGCCTTGCCTAAAAAAGGCACTATGGGGGCAGCAATAGCCTTGGCCAGTATTCGAAAGCCTAGGGGTGACAGGTACAAGCTATCTCTTGTGAAGCAACGAGGCTTGTCGAGCATGTTGTCCCAGGCTGACAGACACTGTATCCCCTTTGAATGACACCAGAAGCTTAGCCAATTGTTGAAATGGATCATTTTTTTCTTTATACTGCGGTATCATTCTTGGTGAGTGCAGGATGCTACTCATGGTCAGGGTCATACCCGCCTGGGCTACATAATCAGAGAGCTCTTCCATGTCTCTTTTCATGTAGTCCAGGGAGGTATGTCTCAGGTCATTCACACCAACATGAAAAATGACAGAGTCATATTGGTATTTGTTCTGGAGTGACCTGAGTGCTTGTGTTATGTGGCGGATTCTGGCTCCCGACAGGCAGCTAACAGTAACCTTGTCCTTGTCCAGCCTAGTGAGTGGGGCGTCAGTGTGCCTGACTATTGAGTCACCTATTACTAGTGTGTTAGGTATGTTATTTCACCTTAAGGGCTGTGATTGTGCGGCACATTGATTTTGTGTTTTATGTGTTGTCTGGTTTGTGATGGGAGGTGCAGGTTTTTTGGGTGTCTGCTTTGGAGGTCTCTGATGCTTTTGCTGGTTTTTATTTAGAGCCTCCGAGTATGATTTTGTGTATTTATGTGTATTTTTTGCCAGTGTTGGTTTAGTATGTCTATGTGAGGCTGGAGGTGTGGTGCAAGTGTTGACCTTCTCCTCATGACTGCCTGTTCCAGTCTTGGGTGGAGAGAGCTTAGCCTACAATTTAGCTATATAATTGCATCTCTTGCATATGTTAATGTTTTGTGGTAGGAGGAGAGGGTTGTCTCTGTACATATATTCACCCATTGGCCTATTCTTGGCTCTTTTTTATCTGTTCTAATATAGAAAACTTAAAATTGTCCTTTCACAATACTGTATTTTACTATTGCATTTTTTCATTATTTTTCTAATGTCATATGTGTGTTCATAAATCTGCTTCCTCAATGTTCTGTCTTTCCTATAAAGAAGGAATTACATATATCGCACATAGCAATATAAATAACCCCACTACTATTACAATTAAAACACTTATACGTCCTTATGGTCCTATTTCTAGAAGTCAATTCAATACTACCTGGTTACTTATGTAAGGACATTGCTTACATGCCCCACATTTGAACATTCCTGTTTTTCCTTGAGGTAAATTACTCTCATTCCTTTTTTCATTTCATAGAAATTTTTCAAACTTCTACCTGTTTTATACACCATCTTAGGCCCCAGTGAAAACCTTAAGGATTTCAGATAATTATTGGAACATGTACCAGTATTTTTGGATAATCCTTCTGATAATCCTAGACTCTTGGTTAAGTTCTTGGTTTAAACTGGAGATATAGTTGGGAGGGTGGCCTAATGGTTAAGGTGTTTGCCTCACAAACACAAGGTGCAGGGTTTAAGTCTCACAAGGGATAATTGGCTAGACTAGGCTTAAAATGGCTCGCAAGAGCAGTTAGCTTAGTATGAACCTATGAACACTATGATCTGCCATACCCACTTTTGTGTGTTCACAGTTTTATCTGTTAAAAAAGTATAGCAACAATTTGTTGTTGAAATCCCACCAAGAAGCTGAAAGTTTTCTACATCCGTCAACTTATAGCTCTCCACTATGGCTGGTAAATCTGAGAAGGGGAATTGGAGAGATATGGAAATGGACCAGAAGCTAGCAAGAAAGAAACCTCAGTGAACACTCTTCCCAAGCAGAAATCCTGACTGTAGCCAGAAAATGCCATCTAATGTGAATAGAAACCCTATTGGTGTTGCAGCAGCTTCAAAAACTAGCCCTTCAACAAATCTTACATTAGACTGTTTATCTAGGAGTGAGGCTCACAAATTAAGATGGCAAATAAAGATCCCAAAAGTTGCCATGCTAATAGGAGAGGGTAGATGATGCTCTACAAATACAAGATCAAGCCACCTGCACATAACAGGGCACTTTTGAAACCAGAAAATCACATACACACCCCTGGAGTTCGATCCTTTACCTGAGAGAAATAATCCCATCCCATCCCATTTAAACATTGGTTGTCTTTTAAGGGGTTGGATAAACTGGACAGGAATGTAGAGGACAGTTGAAACGATTTGGTTGTTTGAGACATTATACTCTTTTTGTAGCGCTGTTCATACCTTTCAATCTCTTAGTGCAAAATAACTGGACAAGAATAAAATAATGAGGTGAAAAGAGCCCCAAAATGGGTACAAGTTTTAAAAACTGCTCTAACAAATTTAGAAAGGTGCTAGAATAACAGTTTTTGCATTAACATGCATTTTCTGAAAGATATAAAGTCTGAAAATAAATGTCTGTCAATATTTAAAGACTACAATGTTCAATGATTTGCCAAAAAAAACACATTTTATGAGGAACAGACCCAAAATATGAATAAAAAATCTCAACGTTCTGTGAAAATCTGGACATTTGAGAGGTGTATAGCCCTGCTGTAGGCTTTACAATTAATTTTAGTTTAGCTTCATTATTAGCACAGATGCAATGTTTATGTTGCAATAGGAGGGAGTCATGATGAAATGTTTTATTATCACTTACTGTTTATGAACATTTGTTAAATTATCTAGATAATACTACTGTGGCATTCTCCTGAATGATTTAACAATGGATGAGAGGAAGTATTTATATCTCTTATCATTCTTTTGTATTTGAGAATTTTTATCTTTTGTGTAACATACGTTTTGATTTTCTTTTCCTCTGCAGTTATTTGCGTGTTTCATTAACATTCCTGAATAGTGAACAGTAAAAATGTAATATACTTTGGTATCTCTCTCTCTCTCTCCATATATATATATAAACTATATATATTATGACTTTAATGCTTTTCTCCCCAGGCCTCCACTGAAAATGGGTTCTGGACCCAGTGGACTTTCCCAATCAACAAATGCCAATAAATAAATATATAACTATATATATAAAACTATACACACACACACACACACACACACACACACACACACACATATATATATATATATATGTGTTATATATATATATATATATATATATATATATATATATATACATAAAACTATGTATTTGTATACACACACACACATATATGAATGTGAATGTGTGTGTGTGTGTATATATATATATATATATATATATATATATATATATATATATATATATATATATATATGTACACACATATATGTACACACACAGACATATTATATGTATCCTTTTTTCTGCATTAACCTTGGTCTTGGTGGTATTTGCTCTTCATCCCTTTTTTTGTCTGAATTTTGGGGTTTCTTGGAGCTTTTTTCCCATTCCCTGCAGGCATCTGCAAAGTGTAAGGCTTAATTTTTAACAGCTTAGTTATTTTTGTTTAATATAGATGCAGCCAATTTCCTACAAGACTCAACAACTACAGTGTCTTTTGGTAGAGGAAGGACCAAAATGTTCATGTTTGCCAGAGACAATCTAAATATCTGTTTTGTTATTGTTTCTATTTGTCATATCTCCTTTATGGAGCTGACAAGAACTGACTAGCTATAGTGTTTATTTGTGATGACTTAATTTAAGGGATGTTTTCCTTTTCTTGATTTCTACCTGGTTTTAATAAGATTTCCAAAACAAGCCAGAAGGCGCCACTCACCTCTTGAAGGTCTGTTTATTCTTCACAGGTGTACCAGTTTCCTGTGCCTGGGACTAGGTGCTTTTTCACACTCAAGATTCTTCATTCCAACCTAGTGGGACCATGGATTCATAGGTTCATAGGTTTATAGGCTGGTACTAGGCTATCGGCCCTAGGTCCTATACAAGCCTAGCCATAACAATTCCCTGGATATTTCTTCCCACAATATTAACTCCCCTGGACCCCTGTCTAGCAGGGCTACTGACGTGATCCCCAGGGGTGAGCTTCCTATCTCCCAACCAGTTGCCAAGGTTTCTTTTGAAGAGTGCCAAGGAGGCACTCTGCTTCACATGTATAGGCAGTCAATTCCAGAGTATGGGGAGTCTCTGGGTCAGGAACCTATCCCTCCAGCATGTTTTGTTCATTGTGATGACAAGGGTTAGATCCCTGCAGCGTGTGGCTCTGAGGGATTTGAATTTATTTAAGTGGAGCATGTCCAACTGCTCAGGGTTTGACTTGGCCTTGTATGTTAAGCAGAGATCACCCCTGAGTAGAAGATATGACACAGAGTATAGCTGGAGTTTGTTTAGATGGTCAGTATAGGGCATCTGTTTTAGGCCTGTGATTCTTTTAGTGAGGTATTTCTGCGGCCTTTCCAGCTGTTGCAGATGTCTTGTGAGGTACATACCAAACGGGACATTGTACTCTATAATGGGTCTAATGAGGGATGAGTACAGTGGGACAATGACCTCCTTTTTTCTTGATGAAAAGCCCTTAGTGATGAGGTGTGCCACACAGAAGGATTTCCTGAATGTTGTGGCGATGTGGTTATCGAAGGTGAGACCACTGTCCATCTGTGTCCCTAAGTTTCTCATCAGACTTTCGGTGTTTAGTGTACTGCCACCTATGTGGCAATTCATGGGTACATGTTTTTTTCCCAAAGGGGATAACTATATATTTCTTGACATTAAGCTTGAGCCCATGGCTCTGGCACCAAGCATCTGTTTCTGTAAGGCCCTTTTGTAGAATATCCACATAATTTGGGGATTCAATAATGGCTCCCAGTTTGCAGTCATCTGCGAACTTTGTTAGCCAGAGTCCCTTAGTGTTGGCCTGTACTTCCGAGAAGTAGATGCCACATAAGAGCAATCCCAGGACTGAACCCTTAGGTACTCCACTTGTCACTTGTCTGGAGCTGGAGCTGGATTTGGAGTCAGCTACTTTTACAGTCTGGGTTCTGTCAGTAAGCCAGTTGGCAACCCATCAAGTGACATAGGGATTTATGCCCAGCTTAGTAAGTTTATCTATGATTTCAGAGTGGGGGATGGTGTTGAAGGCCTTGGTGAGGTCCATATAGGCTGTGTGGACCGACTTACCCTCATCCACAGGTCTGGAGACTAATTTGAAAAAGTCAATCAGGTTCAGAAGACAAGATCGGCCCTTCACGAACCCAAACTGGGTGGGATCCAGTGTTTGAAGGTTGCCAATGTCCTTGTTTATAAATTCCATGATAATACGTTCCATGCCCTTGCAGATCAGGCTCGTCAGATTGATGGGACGGTAGGTCCTGGGATCCAAGGTGGATCCTCCCTTGTGGAGTGGGATAATTGTAGCTGTGCGCCACTCAGTGGGCACAAAGCCTGAGGTGAGGCTATGATTAAACATGACACTTAGGTGAGGTGCCAGTTCATTTTGTAGTTTATGTAGTACACAGCCCGGGATGTCATCTGGTCCCATGGATGCTGTATTCATAGCTTTGGAGAGTGTGGTTTCTACCAGTGTGGCCATGATTACCAGAATATGGCAATCTTTTGGTATTGAGATGGGCTCTTTAGGGGGTGAGAGGGGGTGAAGTTTGCACCAAATCGATCTACCAGGATATTGGCAATATGCTTGGGATCGGTATATTTAATGCCATTTTGTTGTAGCTCAGAGCATATTTGAGCATTGCCATTTAGATTCTTGACATAACTATAGGATGTAACTTCAAACCAAGACAAAAACTCACAAATAGTAATCGCTCTGCATTCCCCAGTCAATCCAAATGGTAAAACAGCAAAAATCAGGTATCAGAGCAAAACACAGCTGGTAAGTTTTAAAACACATCCAAAGGAAGCAATTCCATCCAGTGAAAGTCTTTACTGAAACAAAGAGATAAATTCGGTAAGCGCTTTCACCCAGCAGGGCTTCATAAGACCATAATGCATCACTGATAACTCCTTATATAGTAAAAAAGGCACCAAAAACCTGAATTCAAACATTTTCTTAAAGTGACAAGATCATAGTCTTATCAAACATCTTATTCGAAAAAGATTAATTACATCACCATCTAAAAAATAACATAAAAATATATATGAAAATATATATAAAGAAATATGTGTAAACAAATATATAAAAAAAATATAAAAAACATATAGAAAATACATAAAAAATATACACATTTTAATACAAATACATAAATACTAATAAGAATATATACTCAACTAATAAACAGTCTCATTCCATAAGAACACAAATTTCAATTGTCTATTATACACAATATATAATGGTCTTCACCAACTGGTGAACAACTGATTCTATCTAAGCCTTCTAGACTTCAAAAACAGTTTCAGGTGTACCTTGTCATTAAGACCTGGATGAAAGTCAGCTCTAAACCAAATTGTCCATTTAGCCTCCTCTGTTTCAGTACGGTTCCTAGTGTCATCACCTCTAGGACCTGTAAATAACATCTCAATGAGTCTGAAGGTGAACATATGTGCGTCACCTCTCTCCAATACATATTTAGATAGCGCATTGACTGTGGACTTAATTTTAATTTGATAAATGTGTTCATGTATCCTGTCTCTAAGTTTTCTATCTGTCTTGCCCACATAGAATCCATCACATGCTACACAAGTAGCAAGGTAAACCACTTGCTCAGACTGGCAAGTTGCAGAGACATGGAACTCATAACTCATGCCATTTGAGGGGGTGCACAAAATTACCACTGGAATTTATAAAGTGACAAACATTACAACTAGTGCAAGGAACTGTACCAAGGGTATCATAAACATTCTCCTTCCTACCTTTCTTAGGATAACACAACAATTTCTTTAGGTTGGACCTGTTCTTATACACGAAACTTGGTGTATCCCCTACCACCTCTCTAACCACCAGGTCCACAGGCAGCACTTCCAGTGCGATCTAATGACGTCTTTAACACTACCCACGTCCTTGGTGTAAAACAGGGGGATCCTGACATTACCATTTTCCATTACCAGCAGGTCTAATAGCTAAAATATAGTCAACATATAGTAATTTCTCAGGTCCATCAGAGCTCTCCTCTGTCTGAGAAACCCAGCCTCTATGTTCAAAGTGCACCACCCCTTGTAGCAGCCTTTAGTAGACTAGTAGAGAATGACCTGTATAGAATGAGAGATGAGTGCAGTAACAGCAGAAGGAGAAGAGGGAATTTGACCCTCAGATGGAGGAGAGCTCTGATGGACCTGATAAATGACTGAATGTTAGCTATTAGACCTGCTGACGAGGGGGGTAGTGTGGTAGTTATGGACCACAAGTTTTATGATGGAGCTATGAAAGATATGCTAAGATATGAGAAGTTTTATCTTGCCATAGATTGGGACATGGTCGATCTGCACATAAGAAGGATCTCTATGATGTTAGATGATTTATTTAAAAGTCATATCATTACTGAAGGATTGTATGATTATTTCATGGTTAGTGACACCCTCATACCTTTGATGCAGGGCCTCCACAAGATACACAAGGATGCTCAGAAGCCTCCTATGAGGCACATTGTATCAGGTAGAGGGTGGTCTATGGAACCTTTTTCAATCTATGTTGAAATTATCTACGACCAGTAGTTGACTCTAATAAATATGTGTTAAGGGACACTAAACAGTTTCTTCTTGATCTATATGAACATATGCAGGGAGTACCCATGGATCTAAACTACCTTATGGTGACCATGGATGTTCAATCCTTTTTCCGGTTATCCCCAAATGGGAAGGTGTTGAAAGGGTGTATGAGTACCTTAAGGGTCATTCTGGATTGAATGGTAATGTTATAGATCTCAAAGTTTCATTTTTGGAGGTAGTGTTGGAGAATAATATATTCAGTTTTGATTCCCAGTATTATTTGCAGAGGGATGGCATAGCTATGGGCACTTCTTGTGCTAATAGCTATGCCAACCTTTACATGGCCACCTGGGAGGAGGATCGTTTATTTGAATTGGTTGAGTTTCGTGAGAGGGTTTCCTTTTATAGACGATTTGTGGATGACTTATTTTTTATCTGGACAGGGACCACAGGTGAACTGGCTTTATTTTTTGATCAATTGAATGGTTTATCCAGTGTTTGGAAGTTCACATATGCATTTTCAGACACTTGGATCTCTTACTTGGATGTGTATGTAGCGATAATAGTGAATGGAATGTTAAACACTGGAGCATATAGGAAATCATGCTATTGGAATGCTTTATTGCATAGATATAGCATGCACCCAGGATATGTGCTTAAAAATGTGATTAGAGTTCAAGCCATGAGGACTTCTCATTATAACCCCTCACAGGAAGGCCTTGAAACTGAATTAGAGAAACTATGTGAGAGATTTAATTCTAGGGCTTACAAGGATGAGGAGATCAAGATGGGAATAGCTGGGATCTCCACTTTAAGAAGGGATGTGGCTACCCCCTATTTTTCAGATCCTAAGGAAATAGCCTTTGATCAGGTAGAAGCAGAGCACCCTACAGTTACAATGGAAAATGGTAATGTCAGGATCCCCCTATTTTACACTAAGAATGTGGGCAGTATTAAAGACGTGATTAGATCGCACTGGGAGGTGCTGTCTGTGGATCCGGTGGTTAGAGATGTGGTAGGGGATACACCATGTTTTGTGTATAAGAACAGATCCAACCTGAAGAAGTTGTTGTGTTATCCTAAGAAAGGTAGGAAGGAGAATGTTTATGATACCCTTGGTACAGTTCCTTGCACTAGTTGTAATTTTTGCCACTTTATAAATTCCAGTGGTAATTGTGTGCACCCGTCAAATGGCATGAGTTATGAGTTCCATGTCTCTGCAACTTGCCAGTCTGAGCATGTGGTTTACCTTGCTACTTGTGTAGCATGTGATGGATTCTATGTGGGCAAGACAGATAGAAAACTTTGAGACAGGATACATGAACACATTTATCAAATTAAAATTAAGTCCACAGTCAATGTGCTATCTAAACATGTATTGGAGAGAGGTGACATACATATGTTCACCTTCAGAGTCATTGAGATGTTATTCACAGGTCCTAGAGGTGGTGACACTAGGAACAGTACTGAAACACAGGAAGCTTAATGGATAATTTGGTTTAAGGCTGACTTTCATCCAGGTCTTAATGACACGGTACCCCTGAAACCGTTTTTGAAGTCTAGAAGGCTTAGATAGAATAAATTGTTCACCAGTTGGTGCAGACCATTATATACTGTGTATAATAGACACATGAAATTTGTGTTCTTATGGAATGAGAGTATTTATTAGTTGAGTATATATTCTTATTAGTATTTATGTGTTTGTATTAATATGTGTATATTTTTATGTATTTTCTATATGTTTTTTATATATTTTTTATATATATTTTTTACACGTTTTATATATATTTTCATATATATTTGTATGCTACTTTTTAAATGGTGATTTAATTAATCTTTTTAGAATAAGATGTTTGATAAGACTATGATCTTGTCACTTTAAGAAAATGTTTGAATTCAGGTTGTTGGTGCCTTTTTTACTATATAAGGAGTTGTTATCAGTGATGCATTATGGTCTGATGAAGCCCTGTTGGGTGAAAGCGCTTACCGGATTTATCTGTTTGTTTCAATGAAAGACTTACACTGGATGGAATTGCTGCCTTTGGATGTGTTTTAAAACTTACCAGCTGTGTTTTGCTCTGATACCTGATTTTTTTCTGTTTTATAACTATAGAATGCCTTGTGGTTATCTTTGGAATTTTTGGCAATTTTATTTTCATAACTAGCTTTGGAGGATTTTATGAGGGATCTCAACTTCTTACTGAGGCTGGTAAGGGAGTTTTTTGTAACCTGGGATTTTCCTCTTTTCCACAACAGTTTCTTTCTTCCGTTGCATAGTTTGTTTATGGCAGGGGACCACCAGATTGGCTTCCTTCTTTTGGAGGAGAGCGTCTTGGTTCTAATTGGGATGGCACAATTCATGCACGAGTGGATGTGCTTGCACAGTGCCTTAGTGTAGGATTTAGCAGTCAGACTTTCAGCTCCCATCTGCATGGGTGTCATGAAGTTTGTCACTTCTGACTTGAGTAGCATGAAGTTGGTTTTGGAGAAGTTTTTTTACAGAGGTTTCCTTACTGGTGGGTGGGGGTGGGATGTGGATGTCAAAGGTGATTTGCTTATGGTCAGACCTGACCAATGAGGGGGTGATCACTGGTGTGGAGCATCTATCTCACATGTTGGTAAAAACCAGGTCTAGCATATTGGATCCCCTGGTAGGACAATGGATTAGTTGATCCAGGGCGTTGAAATTTATGAATTCCAAGAAGCAGTGGGAAAACGTGTTGGTACCCGAGTAGTTTTCCCATTTAATGGCAGGGTAGTTGAAATCACCCAGTATTAGGGTGTTTGGTTGTATTTTAATATTATCCAGTATCTTTAGAAAGGTGTAGTGAGAATCTTGGGGCATGGTGGGGAATCTTTAGCAAGCTACAATTTGAATTGCAGTCTTACCTAGTGTTAGTTGCACCTGGAGAATTTCAGATGCACTGCGTTGGGCAACCAGCCTAGAGGTGTGAATATCCTTGGAGAATATGGACACTCCTCCACCTTTAGTGTTTCGGTCTTGGTTTGGTGGCCGAAAAGTGTGGTAAGAGTTGTAGCCTGGTATTGGATAGGTGCTCTCTGGAGCCTTGAACATGGTCTCAGTTACTGCACAGATATTGATGTTTTCCATTTTTAGGAATGCCTCGAAAGAGTGCATTTTGAGGTTTAGACTTCTAGCATTGAGTAGTATTACCTTCAGATTTTGTATGCTTGTATCTGTTACGGTGGTGGTTTTGTCCTTTGAACCTTGCCTAAAAAAGGTACTATAGGGGTGGTGACAGTGTTAGCCAGTAACCTGAATCCCAGGTGTGACAGGTGCAGACCATCGCTGGCAAAGCATCGTTGTCTGTCGATCATGTTGTCCCAGGCAGAGAGATACTGGATCCCCTTTGAATGACACCAGAAGCTTAGCCAATTGTTGAAGTCAATCATTTTGTCCATATACTGTGGTATCATTCTGGGCAAAGGCAGGATGCTACTCAGGGTTAGGGTCATACCTGCCTGGGCCACATGATCCGAGAGCTCTTCCATGTCTCTCTTCATGTAGTCCAGGGAGGTATGTCTCAAGTCATTCACTCCAACATGGACAATGACAGAGTCATATTTGTACTTGTTGTGGAGTGACTTGAGTGCATGCGTTATGTAGTGGATCATGACACCTGACAGGCAGCTGACTATAATTTTCTCCTTGTTCAGCCTGGTGAGTGGAACATCAGTATGCCTGACTATAGAGTCATCTATGACTAAAGTGTTGGGTACATTGTCTTGCCTTAGGGGTTGTTGTTGGGTGGCACACTGGTGTTGTGAGCTATATGTCACTTTGGTTGTGACTGGTGTCTGTTTGCATTTCAGCTTAGGAGGTCCTTGTTGCTTGGGCAGGTTAACGTTAAGGGCCCCCGCATATGTGGGTTTAGTGTTGCTATGTGTGGGTGTTGATGGTGTGGGCTTTGAAGGGCTATGTGTTGCTTGAGGTGCAGTGCAGGTGTTAACCTTCTCCTCTTGACTGTCTAGCACAATCTTGGCTAGAGAGAGCTTTGCTTCCAGTTTGGCTATGTAAGTGCATCTCTCGCAGGTTGTAGTGTTGGGTGGTAGGAGGAGAGGGTTGTCTGTATACATGAAGCAGTTGCTGCATTGCCCCAATATGCCCAGATTCACCAGGTGGACAGAAGAAATCACCGGATGCTGACCCTCGGACATGCCTGTTTTGGTGCTTTTTTGTAAAGTACAAGAGTTGTTTTCCCTTACGTTTGCAAGGTACTTTGCAGTTATAGGCTGTTTAGTGCCTATGATTTATTTCTCCTTATTAACAAAGAAAGTGTAGTGCTTGTATCAGTTTAAGGCTTCCTAGTGCTTTCCAGCAGGTTCTAGAGCAAGTGCTAGTCACAGGGGTTCAGATTTTAGTGCTACTACTGAGAAACCAGCTAGTTCTAAGGGAGAATTGGAAGAGCAGCCTTTCCGGCACCTGGAATAGTTTAACCATTGCCCAACAGTGCTGCACCATGGGAAAAATGTGCAAACACGCGTTTTTAAGCCAGAAAGTTGAAAGGGATAGAAATCAGCCCAAAATGGCTAAAATTACAACTTCAGAGCTGGAAACCACTCCTCTAGCGTTAAATAGGCAGTACAATGCTCACCAGTCCCACTGGTATGCAGTAGGACTTCCCTCTGCCACAGCAAGGCCTGGATAGCTCTGAACACAGAAAATGAAGTCCTGAAACCAGCAAAGCCTGGGATCTGGACTATACTAGATAGGAAATGCGGGAAACGAGCAAACAAGATATTTTTTTTTTTGTTAAAACAGGCTAAACAATGCAATAACACACTAAATAAACACAGAAAAGTCTAACTTACTTGAGTGTGCAGCCCTAAACAGTAAATACAATTAAAACTCTACAAAATTAGCAATTTAAAACTTTTTAAATAAAGCAATGAAGGAGGGGGCTCAGCATTCAAGACTCAATACAGAGGGGTGTTTTAACATGGATTGCTTCCAAACATGGATTGCTTCCAAAGTTCCCAAATGAGCTCACTCTGTTCTTAGGGTGAGCTCACTCTGTTCCTAGGGTGAGGATTCAACAACAGCTCAGAAAGGAAGGGGCACAAATATTTTGTATGAAAGAAACTAAAGATGTACGAGTTTGCCAAACATACAACAAAGAATATTCATCATATTTGTGCCAAGCATAAACTTGGAGGTGGGGAAAGGAGGTGTCCTACTTATGTTTCTTAAATTGTTTTCTGTAAATACTAACCAAACAGGTTGTTGATTTGAGTACAATACTGGCTTTTATCTTATGTTTTTGTATACTTGCTTAAAACTGGTTTTCGCCACTAAAATTAGTATATTGATGGGTGACTTTGATGTGGTCCTTAATTACAGAAAAGAGAGCTTATATGGAAATAAAGAAAGCCATAAGCAATGACAGATTGTACTCAGTCCTTTTATGTGTGTGTGTGTATATATATATATATATATATATATATGGATGACTGGATTTATGGAGAGAATTTCATCTTGAAGAGGTTTGTCAGCAAAGAAGTACGATTGACATTACCTTTTTTCCAGATGACCTGAGACACATAGTTCATGCTCTCACTGTACATGAAATTGGGGTATCAGATCACACACCCCTTACTCTGTTAATTCATCCATCTAAAGTTAGAGATAAAACTGGATGCTGGAGGTGGATACATTTCCAGAGGAATTCTCATAAAAACAGAGAAGTATTACACTCTCTCGTCTACTATGTATTGGATAAAAAAAGTAACTCTAGATACTGATTACTACAAAAATATACTGAGAGTGTTGTAAAGCAGCCTTTAGAGGGGAATCTTTTGGAAATGGAAGGCCTATGGAAAAAAAAGCAGAGGACAGGATACTCACTTTCAAAAAGGATGAATTAAGGAATATACAGAGAAGAAGAGTAATGGGGTGTCCTTCTAGCAGTCTGTTAGCCATAAAAGCTGAACCCTCTGCAGAAGATAGTCTATTGGAAATTTCTCAAGTGGAGGCTAAAGTTTTAAGGAAAGGTAATTTTTGGTGGTTAAAAAGATAGAGACAGAGAGAGAGACCCCAGATGTATTGCATGATTTTTAAACACTTGATATCTAAGTCTCCCATGTCCATGGTAATGTCCAAGGAAGGAGATATCCTTACTTCAGAAGAGGAACTGCAGGGAGCTTTCTGTGGTATTTTTGCTTCCCCTTATAAACTGATACTATTGAATGAGGAACCTCAATGGAACTGTGATGAGCAGACAGACCCCCCCCCCTCCAGCAGAAAGAGGATGCGGATAATCCTATTACTTATGAGGAAGTTACAAGGACAATAAGCCAACTCAAATTACACAAGGCCTCAGGGATAGATGGGTTTCAAGGGGAGTATTAAGGGGGAGTGAAGAATTATGGCAAATACTTACTAAAGTATGCAATAATATGGGGTGCATTAATGACTCACATAAAGGTTTCAACCAGGCCATTTTGAAATTTATCCCTAAGATTAAGAAGGGAGTGCCAACCTTAGGGGATTTCAACCTGATTTCTTTACTCAATGTAGACTTAAACATTTTTGCCAAAATGTTATCACATAAACTTGACCCTTGTTACTGGAACTAATCTGTTCATTACAGAATGGATTCATAAGGGAAAGGGATATTTCGGATAACTGGTAGGAGATGGCCTCCTTTCTTTATAAACTGGGCAGTATCTGTAGGAGAGCAGCTATGGTACTTTTGAATAAAACAAAGATCTTTAATTTATTTAACTGGGACTTTCTCTGCATGATTCTTGATTGCAGCAAAGCTGGGGAGAGATTTACTAAATGGACGAAATATTTATATACTGATCTCTCATTTATAATTATGCATTATGAGGTTCTCTCAGTAAGCAGGATAATAGGTCAAATTATCAGATAGGGTTGCCCACTATAAACCATGCTTTTTCTTTTGGTTATCGAAGAACTGGCAAGTAAGATTAGAGTTATTCTAGACCACCATTTTTTATAAGAAAGAGTTGTTAACTCCTTTTTATTGTTTGCTGATGACTGTGTATTGATGAGCATAGGTCTCCCATGAGTGTTAAATAAAGTTCTGGATAGGTTTCAACTTTTTAGTGAAGCTTCTGGATTGGTTTGTAACTTCTTTAAATCAACAGTGCTCTACGTGACCTGATTGTTGGAATGGATCATAAGGGTACACCACGTGTTTAGAGCTCCAAATGTTTAGGCCTGAAGTAAAGTCAATCATAGGACTTAACAGGAATGTGGCTAACTTGGGGTCTATATTATAACAATGAATGATCAGATGATTGAACATTGTTATATTGACCCCTAAATCTCGAATACTCAAATCAGGGAACAACCAGAACAGCGATTAATATTCAGACATTATTTGTCTGAATACTGGTAGTGTTATGGACAGGGTTTTTCCTGAAGTAAAGTGCAGGGTTAGGGTTTCATGACCCCTGCCACCTTACTAGTGTGAGCTAACCTTTACCATGACCCTGCGCCCCACTGTAACCCTGCACCTTACTTTAGGAAAAAACACTTTCAGTAACATTGTCACTACACAAGACAGCTCAGACACACACACACACACACACACACACACACACACACACACACACATATATACACACACACACACACACACACACACACACAAACACACACATACACATATACACACACACACACACACACACACACACACACAAACACAAACATATATATATATATATATATATATATATACATACACACACACACACACACACACACACACACACACACACAAACACACATACAAACACACACACACACGCACAAACACACACACGCATACACACACACACACACATACACACACACACACACACACACACACACACACACACACATGTACACAAACACACACACACATACAAATACACACACATACACACACACATACACACACACACACACACACATTTACTTAACTTTTACTACAACCCTATTCCACATATACTTGCACAAACACAAACACTCACACCCCTGAATGACAAAATTGTCAAAATATCTGAAAGATTCAGCATTACTTCCCTAAACCCACATTTACCTTACATACTTGCATTTGATGGTCTCTTCATCAAAAATTTTCAATTTCGATGAAGGGAGCACTCAACCAAATTTCAAAGTCATTCACTTTGTCAAGGAGCAGCTGAATCCAAAATCTTCAAACATTCAAATTTGATTAATGGAACACTTCACCAAATCTCAGTGTCATTCAGTCCATCAATGAGCAGCAAAATAATGGAGTGAATGACTGAATGATAAACATGCACACACACACACACACACACACACACACACACACACACACACACACACACACACACATGTACACAGACTGACAGTGCATGGAATAGCAAACAAAACAAAAACAACAACACTTGGCTTAATTAAGGCTTTTGTTAATTAACCAATCAGATTTCTATTCAAAATTATACCTTTATGAGTACCCCTTATGGCAAAAGATTTTATATATATATATATATATATATATATATATATATATATATATATATATATATATATATATATGTACATATATATATATATATATATGTATATATACATGCATATGTTCTATCTACTAACATCCTCTTGCTGTTTCCTATAAATCTTGTATTTCACTGTATCACTTGGTACAATTGTATAAGTAAACAACTTTATTATGCTATTTTATTCTGCTTGCACAAGTACACAACTATTTTGTTTTATATTTTTGTTTTTCATATCTCCTCATCATTAGCCATGTACTCTTGTAATGACAACTGCATCAAGTCTGTATGGCTGAAACTGTTTAGAACTTTTTAACTACTGTTATACTTCTCTGAATTGTGACAACTTTTACTGTATATATTGTGTTTGTGTTGGAGCTTTTCTCCCTGGGCCTCTACTGAAAATGGATTTGTATTCCAGTTAGACCAGCCCAGTCAACAAATGTAAAATAAATAAATAAATATATATATATATATGTATATATATATATATATATATATATTGGTTAGAGTACAGTCAGCTATACACAAATAATTTTGTTATTTTAAGGAGGACAGAAAAGCACAAAAGTAAAATCATGAAACCATACAAAAGGTGTGGAAATCATGCCAACAGAGACAACAAAGGCCATATACAGAGTTGGTTATATTCCAAGAGTTCAGTGAAAGATGAGAGAAAAAATTAAATATGTAGATGATATGCTACAGTTCGGATGAGGTCATTGTAATTAGAAATTATTGTGATGACTAATTTTTAAGACTTTAGAACCTGATACCACATTTCCATAAAAAGACTGATGTGCCCTGTAAATTACTTGTTTGAATGTTGTTGTGTCTTTCGGCTTATCCCGGTTAGGGGTTGCCACAGTGCAACTCCGGTCCGCTAATGTTTGGTAGTGGATTTTTACGTGCCGAGTTACCAGCCCTGATGCACAACCTTCAACGAAGGTACGCCCATTCACGCATGTCTCCACACAGAAGACGCTCTAGCTGAGAATTGAACAGGACGACGTCTTACTGTGAGGTGACAACGCTACCACACCACCACTACCGCAGGATAAATTACTTGTTTGAATACATATTGCTCTGCATTTGGTAGCATCAGTATAACTCCTAACAAATTTCAGTGTAAAAGATAGGATTTCTGTAATTTAAGATACATATAAAATGCACCTCTTTTCTTACTTCCCTTGTTCCCATATATAGAAGATGCTTTGATTAAATGAATGACATTATTTCCTTTTGTCAGCACAAAGAATACTGACTCAGCTGTCTGTCATATTGTTTTCCATATATATATATATATATATATATATATATATATATATATATATATATATTAAATATACACATAGTTATAGATATAGATATAAATTACTTGTTTGAATACATATCTATATAACTATGTGTATATTTATACATATACATATATATATATATATATATATATATATATATATATATATAAAAGGAAAACAATATGACAGACAGTTGAGTCAGTATTCTGTGTGCTGACAAAAGGAAATAATGTCATTCATTTAATCAAAGCATCTTCTATATATGGGAACTAGGGAAGTAAGAAAAGAGGTGCATTTTATATGTATCTTAAATTACAGAAATCCTATTTTTTACACTGAAATTTGTTAGGAGTTATACTGATGCTACCAATGCAGGGCACTGTAAAATGCAAAGTAAAATTGTGAAGTAAAATATCACAAGAACAAACTGTAAAACTCACCATATCATCAATCTACATGTAAGTGAAAAAAAAAAAAAGATACAGAACAGGTCACTTAAAAAGAAAAGAAAGAAATGGCTGAGGTGGGCTACATATATGGTTAGTGATTTTATTTTATTTAATGCATTTATTTATTTGTTTCTTTATTTTAGGTGTTCTGGTCTGAGAACCTTTTCAGGCATGAGTCAGGCCTTAAGGCAAAATATCTGGCTTGGCAGTGATCTGAAGGACACCAGATCATCTTTCCAGAAACCTGGAGGCTTATTTCAAATGCATTGACTCATTTCAACATTTATAAACTATAAAGAACTTTATACATATATAGCTACTCACTCAACTCACCCGAACCCCTTGTCAGGCTGATTTAATATAGAGTAGTAAAACTACGCAATGAGTAATTGTGTTACAACATCACAGTTATTTAGTATTTTTTTTAAGCTTCAGCAAGCTATGATGATGCATGACATCTCTTCACTTGATAATATGAATTATGGTATTACAAGCATAATTAAGCTATTTTAAGTTACTCATACTACTAGGATATAATGTGGCAGAGCTTTTTAATCCTCATAAAGTACAACTATTAACTTCAGTTTGTTCAGTCACAAATTCATCATAATCAAAAGTAACCAGATAAATGATTGTTAGGCATAATTACAGCCATTACTTCAAGTACCAAAATAATACTGGACAGCTAAAAGAAGGAATTACCCATGTCAACGACGAGTCTGTGACATGCTCGTAATGTGATATGGGATGTGTAATGGAAAGGTGATGGCTTACAGCTTAGTGCCAGAGTTATTTACATGGATACTTGGTGTACATTGCTCTGTGTTTCATTATTTTTAATAAGCAAATGAGCACTAATCCAAGTAGAAAGACTTCCAAAAAATAGCCCAGATGGCCAAGCCAACCATGGTGTCATGATATTGACAGCCATAACAACCTTAATCACAAAAAGTAAGCACATCATGTGGGGCACAGTCAAGATGGCGATCAGTTAACAGCACTGTTTTTTTAGCTTTGTTTCATTTTAACATCTCTGACAGGATTTTTTCTAAAAACTCAAACATTTCAAAACTTGATGGATTTATAGTTGAATGTCTGCTGAAAGACTTACTACAAAAAAATAACACGTTTGAAACTCTTGTAATTTCTTTTTCCTGTCAAGAAAACTAGAAATAACTAATTGTCTCAGAATGATCCACTCTAAGCCCCGTGTACAGGACAGTACCTTAAAAAAGATTTACAGGCTGTACTAGGTAACATCAATGAGTCATCTGTCATGATAGATAAATTATGAAGCAAAATGACAATTTTAAACAGGAGTGTAAAAAACAAGTTGAAGTGCTGAGCACATCTCTTAAATAATGATCATCTCAAATCTTGAGTGTAGAAGAGGCAATGTCTGATTTTGATGGGAGATTACTTGAAAATGAGAATAACATTAAATTTGTTCTGAAACAAAACAATTTATACAGGATAAAAAGAAGACTTAGAAAAAAAATCTAGAAGGAATAACATCAGGATTTACAGGATTCCTGAAAAAGGAGACCGTATGATTCAATTCCTTCATACTTGACTGCCTAAAACTTTGAACCTACCTGAAGCTTTTTCCTTTGACAATAAAAGGACACATAGATCACTTTCCAACTTATCTTTAAAAAACAAAAACACCTTCACCAAGGTCAGTGATCATAAGATTTTTTCTCAAGTCAAGAAAAGGATTTAGTCTTAAAAGCTGCATGGACTAGTTATCCAGTTCAAATTAAAGAAAATACTATAAGATTTGACAATGACTATTCAACATTAGTATGTCAAGGAGAAAAGCATGTGTGCCACTTGTTAAAAGCTTGAAGAAAAAGAACATTAAAGCACAAATCTTGTTTCCAGCAAACAAAATGATTCGCCTTCCAGAAGGAAAGAAGATTTTTAATACCTTGGAAGGTGCAATGGACTTTATACAAAAAAATAAAATCCTGGAAAAACCAGAAGAAATGAACTGGAATCTATCAAATTCATTGAAGAGAAATACAAGAAGAGATGGTTGGTTAATAAAAGACAAAAAGAGTAAAAAACTGAAAAATGAAAATCAATGTATTTCATGGTTATGAATTCTTATTAATTTAAAGAAGTGCTTGAATACTTATGAACAGGTACTGAATGTTACTTTTACAAGGTAAATCATTTATTTCTTGTTCCTTCAAATGGTTACTAGTTCCCTTTTTAAAATGTTAGAGTTTTTTTCTTTTAACTATATGTTAAATTAAAGTGACTTATTTTCATTTAAAATTAAATGCTTAAACTATTCATTTTATTAAAAATCAGTATTATGATGAAACTTATGTTAGGTGACACACTTTCTGATATTTTGGCATATTAAATGTAATACAAGATGAAATAAACAACACTGAAGAGGCATGTTAAGTTACATTCTGAGTTCTTAAAATGCTCCAGTAGTGTGCTACTGATAGTATACTTGACATGTAATAGCACCCAGGAAAGACATGCTGTGTTATATACAAATTTTACATATATAAAAGTTATTATAGAAATTATGTCAAATAATAACAGTAACATTCATTCTTTTACAAGTTAAACCTGGACCACACATAGCTAACATTATTTTAATGTAAGTTCATATGCTATGTCTCCTTTAAAAAATGACAGTCTGCTTTACATTAAACATCTCATACAAATAGTGCTTATTGAATCATTAAATGTTCTTTATTTAAATATAGTAGCTTTTTAATGGTTACAGTACTTGAAATGTTTTTTGTAGTGGTTTGGAGGGGCTAGAGGGATTAATGTATAATGCTGAGGTAGCTAAGATTAACTTGTGAGTGTTTTATGTGAATTTTAAGTGATGAACTGTTAATTTTCAAGCCTTTATCATGGAAACCAGCTTGAAACAACTTGGAGTCATGAGCACTTTTGTGAAGCTGCAAGAGTTCTGAAAATTCTAAGAACTATCCAGATTATTTCTTCCTGTCTAAAAGTAAATAATCATAATATTTTGAATCATATGCTAAGATGCCAAAGAATACAAGTTAGATAATTAGCAAAAGACAATGAATTTCATGCTAAACTACTTTCAGTTATTAAATGCTTGCAGTATACCAAAATAATAGTTTATATACTAGCCCATAGAAAGACACTTATGATAAAAAAATTAGGATTGTGCTTCTTTGTTATTGTCTTTTTTAATGAAAACAAAACCTACTATCTCAGAATAATTTATTATGGAAAGTTTGAGTCTTGGAAGATTTCTCAGATGCTTATTCAGATACTATTAGACATAACATTTAAGGAAAAAATGTTACTGACTGTAACAGTAGTACTAGATTAAAGAGTATCAAATATATAATGATAAATATAAATATTGTGTTATATGATATTCTACACCAGGGTTATAGCTAAAATATAAAACCTAGGAATATGGTAATAGTACAAGACATAGTATACAAACAGAAATAGAAAGAGATCAGAATAATTAAATATGTATATAGTTAAAGAATATAAATATGCTTACAAGGGTGGGAGGTTGGCATAGTGGTTAAGGTGTTCACCTTATAGGCACAAAATTCAGGGTTTGATTCTCACATGGGGTGATTGGCTGGGCTTGGATTGTTCCACAAGGGCAGTTAGCCTGTTACTAATTTCTGAACTTATAATCATATGAACAACTTTACACATAGTGCATAAAATAAAAAAATATAAATCATCTGACCTATAAATTAATAAATATGAAAATAACTGAATTCCTCCCAAGAAAAGACCAGTGAGATAATGTGAAGTACAAAGAAAAATTATTGTAGAGTTATTCAGTTTGGTCAACTTATAATAAAAATTCTAAACACCTGTTTAACTTTTCTTATTCATAATAGCAGACATGAATTTTTTAAAATGATGCATAATAAAAATATGAGACACATTAATATGAATCAGAAGCATTAGCTAAACATTATTAGTCTAATGGAGAGTTTGTCCATCTTTTTCAACAAACTAGGAATGCGTTATTCCATGGTAGAATGTTTTAGGATTATATCATTAGGTACGTTTTTTTATTTGTTTCAAAAGTTTTGTCCACAGCTGATGATTTCATATTGTTATATACTGTATAAAGTATATAATAAGTTCTGTACATAAATATGATTTCATTATTTATGTGTTTTTTTCTCTAAAATAAATGTGTTATTTTAAATGTTATTTTATTTATTTATTTTACATTTGTTAACCGGGATAGTCCAACTGGATGCATGTCCATTTTCAGCAGAGGCCCGGGGAGAAAAGCTCCAAGGGTAAGCAGATACAGCATTACATAATACCAGCATTACATATTACAAACAGACTATTTACAGTGATTACATAAGTAAGCAAGTTAAACAAGTTCCACAGGTTAGAGTGAATCCCGAGCGTAAGTCAGGATTAAATTAAATTATACAGTAAACTGGTTAACAGATTTTTACACATTCTAGAGAGAGTTAGCCAGGCTTGATACATTGACATGGCCAGTTAAGTGCCAAATGTTGTTTGAGTCTAGTTTTAAATTGACCTAAGGTAGAAAGTAAGGTAATATCAGCTGGAAGAGAGTTCCAGGGTCTACTTACAGAGTTTGCAAAGAGAGAGTCACCGGCTGTGTTAATTTTGCTAGTCTGAATTAGTAGTTTGTTAGAGGATTGAAGCAGTCTAGGATTGTTATAGGGGGTGATAATATTTTTAAGTGCAGGAGTATTGTCTGGATTATAGAGGATTTTATAGGCCATAATCAGTCAGTTATACTGGATTAGGCTGGGTAGTTTAAGCCACCCAAGCTGATTTAGATTGATGCAATGATGTGTCCTAAAAGGCAGCCCAGTGGCAAACCTGGCAATGTGGTTGTAGCAAATTGAGAGTTTGTTAAGGACAATCTTGTTTAAATTCAAGAGTAGAGGGGATGCGTACAAAAGGGTTGAAAGAAAGTGAGAGTGTGCTATGGCAATTTTAGCTGGAGGGGTTAGAAAGGCTTTTATTCTGTAAAGTGGCCCTATTTTTTATTGATGGTTTTGATAGTTTGGTTAACATGTAGGTCGAATTTTAGATTATTATCTATGATGACACCTAATAGTTTTGTAGAGGGGTCAGGGGAGATTATTGTGCCATCATTTGAATTTATGGTAAAGGTGAAAGCAGTAGACCTACGTGTTGGTGAAAATAATAGTATTTTAGTTTTTTTGGGGATTTAGGATCAGACGATGTTCAGAAAGCCAGTTTTCTATTGTATTAAAGGTGGTCTGGGTAGCTGACCATAACTCTATTGGAGATGTGGCCGAGCAAATCAGAGTAGAATCATCAGCATATTAGATACAGCTGACTTTTGGGATGACAGTATAAAGGTCGTTAATGAAGATGGAGAACAGCAAGGGCCCTAGTATAGAGCCTTGTGGTACTCCATATATGCATATCTATTAATATTAATGGATTGATTAATCCAGTAAAGAGGGAGAGTTTGTTCAAATACTTGCAATTACATAAAGCTCAAATAGTATTTCTACAGGAAACACATTTCCTTAATAAAGATGCAAATAAACTTTAATTAAAGAATTATTTAGTTTTAGCAGGTTCTAGCTTTCGAGCTAAAAGAAGAGGCACCCTCATTTTATGTAAGAACTCACCAGTAATGCCTAAAGTAAAAGGCACCTATGTTGATACAAATTATATGTTAAGCACTGTTATAAGTGAGAGGAACAGAAAACTATATACATTGGTGAACTCTTATTGGATTCCAGGGGTTGCAGCTAAAGATGCAAAAAATTATTTAGACACTATAGCCTATTACACGAAAGGTGAAGTCATAATGGCTGGTGATTTTAATTATATTTTATCAAAAAAAGATTCCACTACAGATAGCTGAGAATCCAATTTCCAGCCAAGCACTTAAGAAATTTTGTAAATCTAATAAATTTAAATGATATATATGAGCTAAGGAAAACAAACTCTCTTCAATGTACCCATTATCCATATAGCTATGGAACACAAACAAATATTGATAACATTTTTGCCTCAAGCAATTTATCACATATCATAAAAAGTTTCAATAGTTCCATGTTGATTATTGGACTATAATGCTATAATATTTACTATTATTTTTAAAACTGACAATTTAATATATCACAGGAGATTACCAGCGTACATTACTAAAATAAAAGGATTTCCTAGAAATAAACGGTGAAGTATCTGACATTGTCCTATGGGATTCACTAAAGGCTTACTTAAATGGAAGAGTTACATGCTGGAATATTAGTAAAACAAGAGAATGGGTCAAATAATTGAATATACTACAGGCCAAAGTAGACACACTAATGTTAAATCTAAAACTAAAGTGACATTATCAATCAGTCTAAATTTAAAAACCTAAATATAAAATATGCTTGAAATTCTAAATCATGAAGTTTCAGTAGACCTGGAAAATCTTAAACTTTAGGCATATTCAGTAAACCCTTTATGCTTGCACAAACATGCTCTTGGATCAAAGAAAATGAATAAACTAAATCATATCAAAGAAATCATAACACATATAAATAATAAAAAATAAAGAACAACTACTAAAGGTATTCTTGATGGCTTTAAAATATTTTATGAAAATATAAATAATAATACAAATAACCTATATAATGATGATATAGTTGAAACTTTTCTAAGGGAAAATATAAGTAATAAAATAACAAGTAAACAAATAAAAAAAAAGATAGACCACTTTAACAAAAATAAAAGATCAAATAAAAAAAAA